>NW_010159054.1:38227-61665 GCF_000695765.1 Mesitornis unicolor
GGAGTTCTTTGATCCAGCAGTATGTTACCTGGTTGTGGACAGGGAATGGACTCGATGATTCATGTGGTCTCTTCTAGTCCTTTGTTCCTCCCTGGGAGCTTGCTGTGCTCTTCCTTTTCTTCCAAGGAAAGAAGAGTGCAAGATTTCATCCCCTGGGTCCATTGCGTGCTGCTTCCTTACTTTGTTTAGCAACATGAACAACTGCTGTCCATGAGGTAACTCACCCATGTGAATTGGCTGGGGGATGTGAAGTCTGGCCTTGCTCACTGTGCTTAGCGATGGCTTTCAAACCACTAGGGAAGGCTTGTGTGCACTAAATAGTGGTCTGCCGCTTGAGACTGGTGGGGTGTAAGTGTTTGTGCTCCTTGAAATAAAAGTTGGCTGACATATCAGAGTATGGTTCCCTTAATATATGTGACAGAGGATCCCGCAAGCAGATGGAGCAACAAACAGTGGCACATCAAAGGTACCCAGGGGAGACGAATGCCAAAAGAAACAAGTGAAAACATCCAATTACTGATAGAAAAGACTTTTTTAGCGTTAATGTGGCCTTAACTTTACCTTTCAGAGTTATAGACTGCGTCTGCAGTTTATTTCTTAAATATTGAAGGAACCTGACGAAGATCGTCATTGTGTAAACTTGTGGTTAGACATTGCTCTTTATTTTCTACATTAAATAAAGGAACATCTTTCTTCCAAAGAAATAATACAGACTTATCCAAATCAGAGTATACGACATGGCTCGATTCCCATTCTTCTGGTTTTAGGTTCCAATTTTGTTAGAGAGAAATTGTGAACGCTATTAATTTGGATCAATTTTATGAAGAACATTGAATCAAGAGCATTGTAAATGTTGTAGAAAAAGAGGAAAAAATTGTGATTAAAATAAATCAGCCATGCTTGCTCTTTATCAAGCTCTCTTCTTGTGCACACATGCACACAATTTTTAAATGTAACAGAAAATATTGCTATATAAAAATCAAAATGTACTTATAATGCTTAAAGCATTGCAAAAGAAAAAAAAGACACTTCAAACTCTTTGTCTTGTCATGGCATTAGTTCCTGATATATCAGTAGCAATTCTCTTGAAGTCCTAAAAGAAGACTAAACTACTCCTATAAGGACTTCAGGTGCAAACATTTAAGCAGACTTTATGACGTCATAGCAAAGATTTCAGCTAAGTCTGAATTCCAGGGTCTCAGCTGTGGAAAGAACAAATCCAAGGGTCACAAAGGGATGGTAATAGCACATGGGACTGAATATACATGACTCTGATCATCAGTAAATGAGCCAATAATTAAATAGTACAGTACAATAAAGCTATAAACACATATTAGCCATTGAACACTTTGGGTCCTGATTCAGGAAAACAATTCAGCCTTTGCTTAATTCCAAGCATGTGACAGGTCTCTTTGAAGTAAATGGAAAGAAGTTGATTGGGGTCAGAGCCTCAAAATGAGAGTTCTCCATTTATTCACTTGAGTTCCTCCTACACAGAGACAGCTGGTGGCTCTCTGCCATGTTGTGTGCATGTACAGAAATGGGACGTTTTCGGCCTCTTTCATTCTTTTTGGGTCTCCCCCTCCCTTAGCACACCTATCTTCTTCAATGCTCTGTCTTACCCTCTGCTTTCCTAAACCAGAACTGTCCTCACCTCCTCTCATCTCTTCCCTGAATTATCATAGGACTATCTCCACACAGGCAGGTACCACCCACAGGTGACCTAGATGGCAAACCGCTCTGTGGCTCTCATACCTACCTCCACATAGGCAATTACTGATGATCAGTTGGTAAATTTGGGTGTGAACATGTTCCTATAGACAGGCTGAGTACAGACAGAGCTAGACCTGCTCCCCTGGCTGCTACCAGCAACCTGTAGTGATTCTATCTAAAACTTATTCCTGAATTTAATCGTTTTGGGGATCATTGTGTGCAGAACTGGTCTGAAACTGTTCCAGCACCACTAGCAGTACATACAGCACAGTCTGGGAACCTCTGCCTGGAAAGACACGTACGTTTGCTGGAGAAAACCACGATGCTTGAATATCACATACCTTCCCTCATGAGCCATCAGACACATCTTTCATTTAGGCAGGCACAGAATCAATACTTATTCCCGTAACAGATATCTGACTAATAGGTTAGAAATGTCTGGTGTGAGTCATTTACTACTATCTTTGCTTCTGTTGCTTGGTGGTCCAAAAAGCTGTCAAATACCCACCAGAGAGAGAGGAAAAAAAAAAAGGAATGTAAATATCCACACTGTGTGTAGGAAATCTTTAGTGAATATACGTGTCTGAAAATCTTCATGTCCTTTTCCTACAGCTCAGACCAAATGTGTTTCTTTTTTTTCTTCAGTCTCAAACACACTCTTCTGCTCTAGAGCTATAGAGTTATTTATCCATTTATTTAACTTCTTGTTTTCCCTTGACTTCTTTCCATGTAATTTTCTTCTCTTTGCCTTTGGCTATGCACAGCTTTTTCTGAAAGAACGCCTTGTACCCAGTCTCTGACGGAGCTGGGACTTACAGCACCAGTTCATGGGGTTTGTAGATCCCATCACACTGATTTTTGAAAATTTGGAGGGGGATCCTTTTAGACTGAAAAGCAGAAAATCCCATCCAACTTCTATGAATGTAACTCATGTTGCCAACTTGTGATTGCTGTGCTGGAAAGGTATTTGGAAGAGAATATTTTATTTTATTGCTAGCAGCAAATAGTTACTTTGAATAATTTGTCTTCACCCCCTTCCTCCGCCACCCCTCCTTCGCCTCCGTTCTCCATACTACTTCTTGTGTAATTTCTTGTTCAGACACATGCCGACCTCCCTTCTTCTCAGCAAAGCAACTCCAACCAAACAAGGATTAGCTAATGGCTAATTTCTGTCACCAGCAGCCCATGCAATGGGAACACCTTTGTGCATTCCCAAAAAAGCACCTCTTTAGAAAGTGCAGGATGGGATGAACTGCCCCAGGATCCAGCCTGGGCTCTGGGGCTGTTGCCAGAAGCACACCAATGGGAAAAGAGAGGATGTGGCCATGGATGTTCTTTCACTGATGATTCATTGGTCATTCTTCTCCACTTAATTTATCAAAGGTGATCAAACAGCCTCTTTGATCCTGAAATACCCCGAGGAGGATGAGACTTTGTACTTCTCCCTCTTCACTAGGAGAACTAGACCTATGTTATCCAGACACCATTTCACATTGAAACATCTTTCTGTCTGTTATGTGACTTGTTTGTGTCAGGTAAAGAAAGACCAAAATATTTCTTAGTTTAATATATAGAAAATCAGCTGAGAGTTTAAAAAAAAAAAGAAAGGGAAAAAAGGAAAAGAAAGGAAAAGAATAAAAAAGAATACAGAACTGTAACAAAATTGAGGAAGAGATGGACAAAGGAAAATCAAAAGGTGAAAAAATAGGAAAATAAATAGAAAAATACTAAGAAAGAGAAAAAGCTGAACAGCTACATCTTACAGAATACCAGGATCTGATGAATCCACCCACTAGAAAGAAAGTTATGTGCATGTCCACACATATGGAACAGTGCTCTCTCTAAAAAGTATTGAGAAAAATAATACTGCAATGTTGGAAAGGCAGGAAGAGCAGTGTAATCACTGTTCAAAATGGTTTCTTCTTAAAATATGCTTTGTTGCTCTTCAGTCTTTCACTCTCTGGACTGGAATTTTCCATTCTGATGGCCTCCTTTTACTTGTACAAGTACTTGTGTAAATTTGGAGGAACATCACCAGCTCTATGACTTTTAGTGAAGCGTTCCTGGCTGCAGAGCATCCACTAACAGCTGGGTTTGGCAACACTTAGGAAAGTGTTCCAGAGTTTTCAGAGCAGTCTAAGATTTCGTGTGGACAAGAAGAAACAGTAGCAGCATCACTACACACCCTTAATCTTGCTCTGCAGTCCCTACAAAATCTTGTAGCTCTGCCTGAACCAGCCAGCTTTCTATCAGGTGTGTCAATGGGATATGCCAAGTGTTATCTGTACACACATGTTGAGTGATCAGCAGTTAAAATGGTGGAAATATTCCTGGGAAGTTAGAGTAAATAACTCTATTATTTAGTGTAAATTTCTCCTAGTTAAATTTCTCCTGGATAAATTTTCTCCTACAGAAAAGGTCCTTGCTCATTCCCTAGGAAAAAAAGAGAAAACAACAAACTTATGAGAGAAATAATCTCTTTGTCCTTTTCTGTTCTACACCTGGATCCTTTCTTCCTCAAGGGGATGTCCTTACCATGCTAAGCCCTTAATGTATGTTTGCTTTGCTCTTTCTATTTTCAGAACTTAGATTTGTTGACTTTGGTAATTTTCCTACCTTTTTTTTCTTCCTCCAGAAGCTTTAATTATGTTCTTTTTATATTATCTGTCAGAGCTCACACTCAGGGCTCAGCATTCTTACTTAAATTGACTTTGTGTACAACAGACAAGCAAACTGGCTAGAACAAATGTTGTGACCTGACTGTTATTTCTAGACAGAGATGGTAATCTCTTTGACATTAGAACATAGGCTAAAGAGGGTCCGGAGCGACCTCATTGTTGTGTAAGAATCCTGCCTAGACTCTTGATGATACAAGGGGATAATCTGGTGTAGGCAGTGTCTGCCAGGGACCGATGTCCTCCGTCTGATGGTGTCAGCACTGCTAAAGGACAAGGGATGGGCCTGTAAGGTAACGTATAGAGGAAATGCAGAAACAGCTGGGTTTTGTGTCTCGTCTTTATTTAGTATGAGCTCATATGTTGAAGTGCATGGTACTTTGGCTCATGTTAAAAATAATTGTTAGGGTTATGAGAAATGCATTTTCTTATTCAATAAGATTTAAAAAAAAAGCAAATGCTTGATCCTGTATACAAGGATATGATTGACTTTTAATGAACTCTATAGGCTCCCTTGTTAGTTTTTATGCTTGTAACTTTCGACCTTTTCCTGGCATGCCAACCATGTCAAACACTTTATAGTGTTGGATTCACAAAATATGGGAGCTTTAAAATTTATGTCCCTGGATATACTTTCAAAAGCAGGATGCCTGAGCTGGTACAAAGTGTAGTCATATTTGTTTCTCATCATTAACAGATTTACTCAAATTGGATTTGAAATGTGGAGGGTGTTTTATTTCCAGAAGATAACAGTATTTCTGCAAGACATTTGGGATAATTTACGGCCTTGTCCTGTAATACCAACTGACTGTTAAATAATATAGCAGAAAAATGTGCTATTGAAAGCAGAGTATAAAGACCTAGCAGATTATCTAATCTTTATCTTGTGCAGTACATTGATTTCTCTGGTAGGTACTGGATAAGCACAATTCTTTCCTAAGTAGTCTCCAGATTTAATTTTTTTAAGGTCTATTTTTGAGCAAAATATTTCTAGAAACATTATAAGGGCATCACAGAACAAACAAATGGAGTATTTATTCTACAGAGCTCTCAAAATGGAGGCCTTATTTCTACTGCTATGTCTTTTATTTGCTCAGTGTCCTGTTTGCCTTATGATGTTACTGGGATAAGAACTGCAAGAATACCACTAAAGTAAGCCATCATTTACCACTGGAAGGGAAAAAAGCTGTATATTCATCAGTGAATTGTTGTGACTTGCATGCTAGATAAGTGGAAATGTTTAACACAGTCAGGTGTCCAAATTCTGCTCTCTTTCTGAAGTGCCTCATTGTTTGCTGACGGCTCACAAGCAGAGTGATGGCATGAATGGGACTTGGGAAATCACCTGTGCCTGAAGAAATTGATATGAAGATGAGAAAGTGATGCCAGATCGTGCTCCCATGAAAGAGCAATTGTGGCAGATGCTCAAAGACTAGGGAGAGCAGGGACCTGAGGAAATATTGGTAAATATCTGTCAGGTGAACAATGCCTTAGTTGAATTACGAGTACCATGGAAAAGTTTGGTGTTCTCTAGGAAAGTAAAGTTGATTTTTTAAGAAGTAAAGCTAATCTCTATCATCTGTCTTCTTGTTTGTGTACTTGTTTCCTGCATTTAAAAAGTCAAAGGCATGAAGGTCATTCAGTTAAATATATATGAATAAGGAATAGATACACATACTACGATTTAGACATTTAGACATCCTACATGGTTGTCAAGTTGTTGACATATAGCCACCATGTAGGATGTCTAAATGTCTAAATCTCCTCTCTTGAGAGGAGAAAACAGTAAGAGAAAATGTTAAGGCAATTAATTTTCATTATGTGCCTCTTCAATCCCTCCTTTCCTTCTATTTTTTTATTGCCTTTCGTTATCTTACCATGACTTTATTTAGATTTTAAGGTCTAAATAAATTTGGCTAAGGGTCTGCTGCTTCAGACGACTGCAGTGTTTGCAGTTTTTTGGAAGATTGCTACAATGCATGCAATAAATAATTGAATTAAAATTTGGAATACAAAGATTCAAAGCCTAACCAAGTATTGTTATCTCATCTGTCTTATGTATTACACTTATTAACGATCCCTATGTATGTTGTTTGCAACTGTATTGTTCATAAATGACCTGTCTTGTTATTTGATACACTCATGTAAATATTGAATATTGTTCATAACAATATATAATATGTAATAACATACATGCAATTTTAATTATATTTATATGATAAATTTTACTATTTTGTACAATTATATGGTTTGACCCAGATAGAACTTTTTTTGAACCACATTTGTTAAGTCCTTTCAGTATGATAGTGAACCCTCGATCACTACTCTTTCAATTTAGCTTTTCAACTGCTTATTCACCTAATCTATGGAAACTTTGTTTTGACTAGTGATGTGCGAACTTATTCTGGTTATGAGGGACTCCTTACAGACTGATAATTTTGTGCAACCCAAGTACTTGCATAAACAACTGAATTTTGGTTGAGCCTGTAGCTTAACGAGAGTCGTGACCCTAAACAGGGTTGTGACTAGTTTCTGAACAACCACTTTAGACTATATTTCCATTATTTTTTTATGAAAATGTCGTGTGAGGCACTATCACAAGATTATTATAGCCAGACATATCAATCATATCATATCATATCATATCATATCATATCATATCATATCATATCTACTGCTTCCTGCCTTCCTTATAAGCCAGTTATCCTGTCAAAGGAAGAAATTCAATTGAGCTGACAAACTTTGTTGGCTAGCTTCCTACCAGGTACTGGTGGGGCCTGCCAAGATTCATCTTGGCAGCCTCTCCCATCAGAGCTATGAAAGCTGGCAGAGCACAGAAAAGCAGGTGGTGTGCTTGCTCTAAGGAATTTTTTATGATGATATTGTTTATGGTAAATCTATGCTGTCTGTTTCTTACCACCTTTGGAGTTTCCGTGTTGGCATTCTTGCACCAGGGGAGAACCATGACTGTGGGGGTACTAATGATTTCCTCTGAGAAACCATGAAAAGAAGTTGAAGTTATACAAAACTGTGTAAAGGATCTTGTGGTGCCTTTCTTCAAGAAGAGAAATGTGGGGGAAAACCCTGAAGAACTATAGACCAGTCATCATCGCCTTTATTTCTGGATACAAACACTTAGAAGATAAGAAGATGATGAATATGTGGCACCAGAACATACTGAGCAACTTAGAGGCCCTAACCATGGTTTGTGCAGATGTGCAGTGCCGCACATGCCAGGGAGGATGTAACTGTGTCTGCTCATAAGAGAGGATTGCTGGTGTAAGAAGTTACATCGCGCCAACCCCCTGATCTGCAAGGCTGGGGAATCTACTGGACCACACGCCAGTCAGGATCCTGCCTTGTCTTTGCATGGAGGTGGACATGGAGAGGCAGGAAAGAAAAAGCTGAAAACATGATGTGTTAAAATCAGAGAAAGATTGAATTATTCCTCTGCTGGGAGTTTCCTGAGCCTCTCTCTTGAGATACCTACTTGGTCACTTCCTGGGTTGACAGTTCCCTCTCTTGATACCGCATTTCACCACTCATTTCTTGCACTCCACTGGGAATCAGGGAGGGACTAGTGTATAAAGTTGTCTCTTCTGATGCCTCTACACTTGCCAGCCTTCAAATTGAAGATCTCATAATTGCCCAGCTGAGGATCATACCAAAATGCATTAAAAAAAAAGCAACCCAGGAGATGTGTAGACGCCATCTAGATATGGAAGGGCTCTTACAGCCTCTGGCAATGTCTGTGCCAGAATAAGATATCTTGGGATGTCTCATATAAATGAATCTCTGTCTTCTGATTCATGACTGCCTTGCAGGCATCTAGTGCACACCTCATACAGCCTACCTGGCTTCACATACCTGGACATGTAGGGTCCCACATGCCCTAGAGGGGCATAGTTTGATAGTGATAATTTGATGCTGACAGCAGTCTTGGAGCACCCATAGCAGATAGAGTCTGATATGGTCATTGATATAATCACTGAGATTTCTGTGGTTCCAACATATTAAGAAGATCTATTATGAGACAATACATACACTTCAATTTGTTCTGTGATTTGGGCTTGTTATCTTTGTTTTCACACTGGTTTATTTCTCTGTAAAATGAAGTTTTTTTTTTTTACTTTTCTGGATGTGTATACTGTGCTTAATGCTGCTTCTCTAATCACACTGATCTGAAAAGATGCCAACTTGCTGTACAAATTACAGCCACCACAGAAATGAAGTCCTGTAGTGAAAAATGTTGTCAACAGTCCATCCTTAGAAGTGAAGATAACTAAGGAGTAGGATGATTGCAAACACAAAAATAAAGCACCTTTTGCGGAAGGAACACAATAGTGCCAATTTTTTCTGATAGGCCATTGTCAACAAGTATTTTGTCAAAAGTGAATTTTGAAGACCTAAGAGGTATTTTTCCAAATGCAAATAAAATCTACATGTAGTATTACCAAAAAGAAATAACCAAACACATCTTTAGTAAGCAAGCACAATAAATTCCCACACAATATAGTTCGCTTTTTATTGAGTCCACAAAACTGGTAATGTGGCAGCAGGTAACTGGTGTAAAGGTGGTCCAACTGTCTCTTACATATTTTCTCTGTCTGCTTTATAGCTTTTAATATCTGCCTAGACATGTTTTTGCAGAAATGCTCCTATATTTAATAACCTGCTTCTTTCTATCATTCTTTCAAGGTTATAAGTAATCAAGGATGTGATTGCGAGAGTTTCTGGCATGAAAATTCAACCACTGGGAATACTGGCTTTTTTGATAATGAGCCAGCTCTGCATCAGCTCAGCATTTTTGAATTCTTTTTCTCTGTCCTTTTTTGTGACTTATTTATTCCTTATGGCAGTATTTTATCTTTAAAACTCTATTAGAATGCAGGAGTTCAGCAAATATCTTCAAAACTCAGTGCTAGGCCCAGCAAGAGAGGTACAGAATTTGCTTCTTGGATGTAGTAAAGAGACTTTCTGATCACTGAGAATTAGTGCAAGCAATATAACATATGCTCACAAAGTAAGTCTGAAAAGATGCCTGTATATGTAAATTCCTACTAGTCTAAAATTCGAATGTGGCTGTTATTTTTTCAGGCAGAGGATGATAGCCCTGGGGTATCATTGTCAGGCCACAACTCAGAGCTGTGCTGTGCCCAAGGGCTGCTTGTGCCACCTGGGCTAAATCACACTGAAATTCCTTTTGCCTCAGCTACCCATTGGTTCAATGATAATGGTGACACATATGGGTCTTGCCAGATAAAAATCTGAGGGACGCTCTGATACAATGCCAAATAGCCTCCGTAAAACGCATAAGCATCTCTCAGAGAACACGTTTTCTAAATTATGTGCTGTAAGCTTTAAATAAATACCAAGCTTTTGGCAGATTCAGTGTGTATGGTGTAAATTAAATACTTTCTGATCGCTGATGTTTATCTAGCAGAAATTCATCATATTGCAAAAAATCCATGACCATCTAGTCAGTAGCATACATCTTAGAAATTTTAATGGGAAGACTATTTTGGCATATAAGCTTATTTTTTCACTGTAAAATGAGGATTTGTACTTCTTTAATTTAAAGCAAAATTTTAACCAAAAAAATGTTGTTTATTGGACATAGGAAATCTCAAGTACAGAGGGAAACAGGATTATAGTTTCTCACTTTAAAATGTAGAGGAATACACTTTAAAAATTGTTGGCACTAAAGAGGCATTGGAGTTTTGGCCAGCAGAATGAAACAACTACTTTGCTAAATCTGGATGTCTGGGTTCAGAGCCATGTATTTAGGTTCTAGTACATTCAAATTTCACACATTATGGAATATTTTTAAGGTTGTTTATAAAATTCTGTGACTGTTTCTTCAATTAAAGTCCAATTTTTGAGTACTGGCTGGTAGAAGCAATACATGTTGATCAGATGAAACTCTTTTTTCTCGAGTGCCTACTCTCTCACTTGATGGAAATAAAACCGATCAAGATAAAAAAGCATTGCTACAGAGCCATAAAATTGGAATTTTCAGATATGCTATCATGTCACTCAGTGCCATAACTGAATTGCTGAATAGATAGTAAAAAAACCCCTGTGCAACAGAGGAAATTAAAGTTCACATGCAACAATAAAATGGAAGTAAAATTCTGCATTATATATACACATAAAGCATTTTACTTCTCTGTGTTATTTAAATACTCCATTTGATAATCATGTGGCCAGAACGAGAATTAAATGCATATTGAACAATGCTTTTCTGCCTCATACTAAATGAAAATATGTTCTGGGAGGAAATTATTCCTCAAATGCCTTTAGCAGACTCTTGCCTTTGATGCATTCTGTCCTTTAAGACACCATTAAAATTTTGAGGTCAGTACTGGAGGACAGATTCCCCCAAGTGAGAGAGAGTCAACAATTCTGCTTTTCACATAAATGTTTTGAATTTCTGACATTTTAAAAAGCATATTGTTGCCTCAGTTAACTTCCGAGTGTCTTGAAGTGGTAAAATAGTCTTATTTTATAAACTTAGGGTAGATTGCAGCCTCTGCAACTTAGGTGCTTATTCAGAGATATACAGTGGTAGCATTTTCTTTTAAGAGCTCTATCTATCTAGATCTATTGCCTGAATAGGAAATATAGGTATTTACTGCCTAGATTGAGACATAAATTATATTCTCAGCTTAGACGAACCACATGCATGTTGTAACCATCTCATGTTTCCGATTCCACCAGTACTGCATGCTGTAAGGGAGATGGAGCTATGGAGCATCTATGACACAGAGGGGTAGAGGGGAGGCCTGTGCCCTTCTGCAGTGGAGCTGGTTGCTAGATGGGACACTTCTGGTGGTCTAAAATGGCATTAGATGCAGATATGTCATGGCTGAATCTTGCTTGAGTAGTCTGTCATTGAGGATAAGGGCTCCAGAAAGAGATATTCAACTTTTCAACTATATACATGTCTTTGCCTTTGGTTCAAGTGAAATTAAATGGTCAACAATAAGGAAAAGAATAAATTCAATCTGATTCCTACTTTCAAGATGTGGAGACTGCTTATCTTTTTCTTAGTGGCAATCAGTCAGATATATTTGAAGGTGTCTGAAGAAAAGCAGTGGTAACCCAGGAAAGGTGTTTTCTATTTTTGGCTGTTACCACTGTTTAGAATTTTCCCAGATAGGGAGATAAAAAAAAAATCATATCAAACTTATGTGAAGTTACTAATGACCTTTATCCAATGAAATAATGGAATAAACTGACTTCAATAGCAAACTTAGTTCGACAACAAAAACTCCGACTCATGGCCAAAACCTAGGGGAATTTTATGGTATAAAAAGGCTTTGTATGAACTGAAACTTGATCACACATACCTTAATTTGAATGGAAGAAGGTTACTTTTGTGTAAAGAAAGTGGATTCATAGTAAGTCCACTACTTCAGTTGAAAGTGTAATCAACACATAAATCTTCAAATTTAACCCTAATGGATTTCCTTCTGACAACAAGTAAGAACAAGTTGGAAGGAAAAGCCTGAATGCTTGCTGAGCAGGGAATTTAATTAACTTAGCTTCAAAGGATAATTTTCACAGCATACCAACATAAATGATCTGCAGGAACCTATAATTATTAATACCAAATTTAATTTGTTGTTGGATGAAAAGCACAAAACAGCTTAATGAAATGATCTGTCTATCATCTCAGCTGATGTGCAAGCAATCACATTTTTGTGGTATGGACTTGTCTTTGATCCGGAATTTCTAATTGCTAATGAAGTAGTAAGTGTGATCATCATATCACTGGCATATTACTATCAACCTAAATGCCATTGAAATTATCATTTTCTCCTCCAGATCTTCCTATCTTCCATTATTGTATTGCAACATAGAATTCATGCTCATACAGGCCCACAACCATACATGCTCAATTTAATAATTGACAATAATAATTAAGAAATAGAACAGCAAGTCTAAACAGAACCAACACTGGTTGGTTGAATTTTACAAGAAAATTATAAATTGAGTTTTACGAGGAAATTATAACTTTTCCAAAATCAGTTTCATTTTTAAAATTCTGCTTTTTACAAGAATAATATATACAAGGGCAGTGCATTATGTTTCTGCAATAATGTATTATTTTTTTAATTATAGAAAGCCCAAGCAACTGAACTAAGTAATAAGTCTGCTATTCATGGCGTTGATTTGCGCAGGTGATTACTCCCAGGGAGTTCTGTTCTTGTCACAGCCACTCTCATCCTCTGTTCCATATCCTTGTCTGCAACATTTACAATATGATTTCCTGTGTTTTAATTTAGTGTTTGCTCATTCTGGACAAGCAATTTTATAGATATCATGAGAGAAATGAAAGACCCAGCAACCTTTGAAAAACAGTCCAAGGCCCCTTAAGAATTAGAGAACAATGGAGTAGATCCTAAGAACAGAGGAGGACATATATAGGGTTTTAGAAGTAGGACAAGCATGATCTGGCTGATTTTCTAAACTTCATTGTCCAGAAAGATGTTTGTGCAGCTGATTTGCAAATGCTGAGATTTTACAATGCATGATTGCAAGAAACAGCCAGTACAGCTCTATTGTTAGCAAGTAGCACCCAAGTAAATGATCCTTTGACTAGTTCATTTGTATAGCATCTAAGGAAGAGTGTGGGAATGATGGGATGGTCTTTAATAAACTTTTCAACACCTTTATAAAAGAATGAGATCTCACATGCAAATTAGTGAAAGATGGTCTGCTCGAAATTACTGTAAACTGGATGCTCCATATAGGCAAAGGCAATTACCATCAGTGCATTGTGTAACTTGGATTGTTTGGGTTTCTTCTTATGGGAAAAGTACCAACAGTATTTATAGTGATGGACACAAAATACCTCAATATATGTGTGGATAACACTTGCCTAGGAACGGTGGAAGCTTTTACAAGAACAGGATGAAGCGTTAGGTACAAAGGACAAACTCCAGTATGGGGTTGGTCCCCTAGATGCAGTTCGTCATTATCATCAGTAGCATTTCATTTCTTGATAAATGGCAATATTCCAAATTCTGGGTCTTGTGACAACTCTGACAACTTGATCTTCAACAACTGAATTCTATGGGAGAATTTAATGGGAGCAGGAGGGGGGCTTTAACTATTCATATTAATCAAGAACAGAAAGGACACATCTTCATTTCAGTCTCTTGAAGTGAAAACATTAAGTGGAAGTGTTCCTGTTCATTCCTTTCCTCTTAGATACACTGATAAATCCTTTCTGTAATGATCTGTCTCCTTTGTCCAAGCTGCATTTTGTCATCATTCACTTCTGGCTGATGCAGCTGCATAGTTCAAAGCCCACCTCCATGGCTGGGGGCTGAAGCAGAGGTGATGAGAGGAGCACTGTGGCTCCACCTCTTTCTTCAGCTGTGGAACAACGGCAGAAGGACATATGCATGAACCATGAACTTGTGAAAAAGTTACTTTGAGAATGGACAATCACATTGGGTTGAGGAATCAGGAGAGGAAATACAATATAAAACCCCAGAAGAACCACATTACAGTGTCATTTACTTGGCCAAAGAAACTGGCCAATATCTGGGGCTTTGTTTATTGTTTCTATTAAGACAAATTTATGTTAGCATTATTTGTGTCTTTCATGTGATAATTTACCAAATCCCATACACAAAAACTTATTTTCCTGAACATCTGGGGGAATTTCTTTCCTTTACTTTCTCAGCCTTTCTATCCAGCACTCTACCCAAGAAACTCCTTTTCCTGCTTTGTCTTATTTTCTTTCAAGTTTACACTCTCACTGATTGTTTTGAAGCCTCTTCCTGTCTTCTGGCTGCTTTTCAGCTCCTTCTGACAAATGAATACAGATAGTTTCACTAATTAATTCCTGGCCCCTGTGTTTTCCTTCAGTGTGGTTTATGCCATGGCTTTCATTGTATCCCCTTTTTTTTGCTTCACAAGAGGCATTTAATCGTTCCTTCTTTTAGTGTTACTGTAAAGACGTGATTGTGGTCTCCAGCAGGCTTTTTTATTTGAAACAGTGAAATTCAAACTTGCTACGACCAAAGATTCTTTTCTGGCCTACTCTTAATTACCATTTCCAGGCATTCTCAATAGAGGATTTTTGGTATGGATCCAGGAATTTTTTTATGTTTCTCTCGCTTAGGTGTGGCAGCCACATAACCACAGGCACCAATGGATTCTCCGAGGGTCAGAGACTTGCTACATGTGAGTGGAAAATGGAGTGTGGGAGAGATGGATGAAAAGTCTGGTTAAAGGAAGAGTCTGGCTGACAATATCAATTAACATAACCATTTAATCAGTGATTTTCGTAACTTATGTACAGTAATGAATCATGACAGGGTTCATAGGAGGGATGGACCTGTGAAGTTCCTTTATTTACTGTTACACACGAATTTGCATTGGAAGCTTGGTAAAAGCTAGCTATGTAACACCTTTTCTATTCAAAAGTGTTACTACTGTACCTGGCTGCCATATAAACTAAAAATGGCACTGATTCCAAGTAAATAAACATTAGTTTTCATTTCCCCAGTGATTATGCTGCTTTCTCTAGTATGGTTTTACTGTTACATTTCCAGACAAACCTTGTTTTAGAGGGAAAGCTTGTGAAAATGGCACATGTGGTTGTGCAAGGTAGCATTGCTAAGACATGAAGTCTGATGGTTATAGTGATATACAGAAATTCCTAAAATGAGAAGTGTCCCTAAATGTGTAAATTTTTCTTTTGGTGAATGTCATGAGCTAAGGCTCTAATTCCTATACATGAGGAAATTAGTCCCTTAATTTTTGTTGTGTTTTATTATGTCAGGTCAGCTACCCCCCTAAATCCCAAAAGGGTTTCAGCACCTGAAACTCACCTTTTATATGAACTTTGACATCTTAGCAAAACTACACTTCAGATGGTGAAATCACTTACAGCATTTAGGTGGCCATATCCTAGTGTCTAATTAAGAGCTGTTAGACACTGTTCAGAAAACTAGAGCTCTTGCTTTCATACCAGGAAATGCACCAATCACCCAAAATTTTGTATAGCAATCAGTCCTCACTCTGGGTGATGCTGGGCTATGGTATAGACAGGAATGCACAAGGAGAACAGATGGGCTTTGTAACAGAGTGGTTAGAGAAGTCTGTTTCTGGAAAAGCTTGGCTCCTGGGCCATGTGCCCAGAACTGTTTGTGCATTTGCTTCAGATCATCTCTGGATAAAGAACAGAATCACTGAGGAGAACAATGATTGGAACCGCACCTCTCTGTCTTTCCAGCAAAGCTCCTGAGTCATTATAACGTGAAGTCAAGCACCCATTGCCACTGTGGTTTTGACTGTCCATGGTTCCAGGATCAACAAGATGTATGGAAAGTGAGTGTTTTTCCAGCCCACTCTGTTGTTTAGTAGTTCAAGCAAAATAGATCACATACACAAAAAAGTAGGTCTTAAAAGAAGACCAGCTCTCTGTGCCATATGAAAGCTGGAAACTCATAATGGGTTTTTCAGCTGATCTGAGAGAAATATGCTATGAATGTACCTCACATATAAGAATGCACAAGAGACACTGTTGCGGTACTGGCTTTCTGGGTTGCAGCTTCATGATGGAGAGGGAGTTTAAGTCATTGCAAAGGACGATAATACACGATAACCCAACTAGATAAGGCTAGAACCTGTAGGTGTGCAGGTATCTCAAGTAAATAAGTGCACTAGATGGACTAAACGATGATTAAGAGATCACCCTAAAGATTGACCAATACTTTGAATTTAGGAAAGAATATTATTCTCAGAGCACTAGAATGCTCTCTAGATCTTCTTTCAGCTTCCCTGAATAGACAGCCTTTCCTAAATTTCTTTATTTTCAAACAGCCCTGACTGCGGCTCAGCACCTTTGCCAGTTCTTGGAGTGATTTCCTGTAGTTGCCAGGAATCTTTGTTTTAGACTTCGGAGGTGTCCCAGTGGACAGGCAGCTTCTTTTTACATTAGTCATCTGTTTGACAGACTTCAGCTTAACTAAGGACAGAACTCACATTGGTCTATTCTGTCATAGAAACATTAGATGAAATAAAAAGATCTTTTTTTTCCACCCTTCTTTCATTTTCTCTATTGGCCCAAGATGAGTCTTTTAGCTGATATGGGAAGCTTACAGTCAGCTATGTATTTTCTACATTGTAATTTCATGAAATTTGAGATGATGGTTGTTTCTATTTTTGTAGCTCTATGTTTTTTAGAAGCACCACGTTAGAAAAAAATGTATCAAAAACATATGAAAGAGATAAGCATATGAAAAAAGGTAAAAAACCCCATTATTTAGTAACATTTTATTTCTGAATGAATGAACTCCTGGGAGAGCTAAGTAAAAGAATGTTCCAAACTTTTGACAATACACAGTGCTACAATATCTTATCTTTGGATTATTGTCTGTTCTTAAAAGTGTATGGCCTCCAGGTCCCAGTGAAGATAATCTCAGTAGCATAGAGGGCTTCAGAAAATAACAGGCTCCAGTGTCTTCAACAGTGTGCTCCTGATTTCCTCTGGTTCTCTTCTTTCTTAATTCTTCATTATACCTTCAAGTTCTCTTTCTTAAAAAGTTCTGGACTTTTTAACTACCTGTTGCTCTGAGATACATTTAAAATTGCTGTAACTGAAAGTGATCAAAGCACATTTCCCCCCCCTTATTTTTAGGGAAATTTCCACTGGTGTATTAGATAGGACTCTCTTTATATTCAGCTTCACTGTCTACTCTTTAGAAGAGCTATTCCCCTTTATGACTGATAAAATGAATATTTAATATAGTCTTGAGGGAGTGAAAAATATTTCAGAACAGGAAAGTATAATTAGAAAAACCTCAGAGGGGAAAAATCTTTAAAGTATTTTTGAGTTGTTTTAAAAATCAATTAAATTTCAGAAAGTCTGTGTCTAATTCTGTCTCTCGGAATGATTTCTTGGGAAATAAACTTCCCAATTAATTTAATTACACTATCTACATCTGTTCACATTTATCTTGAGTTTATGAGATGGATCAAGATTGTTGCCAACTCTTGTGATTTTATTACATGTCTTATGAGATTTGGTTGAGAGTTTTTCTAAATCTCATATGATCTCAGATGTATCGTTTCAAACCTAATGAAATCTTCCTCAAGTATAATGGTTCCTATTACTTTCTGCATGACTTAAATGGAACTACCTTTAAGTGTGGTACAATAATTCCCTACAATACTTTTCTTTACATTCTTTACAAGAATTTGCCCTTGAGAATTATGATTGCTATCACCAGCTTCTCAAGATTTTGTCAAATATAAGAAATACCTGTATCTGTAAGTAGGAAGGACAGAAATCACAGTGGTTTTCCTCAGTAGTTAGTTCAGGGATTGCTTTCTGCCGATTTTCTCATTTGAGATGTGGAAAGAAACAAGCTTCATTGTTTATGGGTTCCATTACCAATATGAAAGGAAATTGAACTTCGATAGTGAAATTTCCTACAGAATGTAGGTAACCTTGAATTCATGTAAAAATAGTGGATGGAAATGCATTAGTACAATATACTACACTGATTTTCTGTGGTTTTATTTTTAAAGAGATTTTATTTTGTAAAGAGATTTTATTTCTTAAAGGGATTTTATTTTGTTGTTGGCTTTGGATTATTATTTGTAGGTTTATTTTTTTAAACTAGCTCCTATGTAGTGAATTTGACGTGGAATTAAATTGGTGAAGTATACAAATTCAACCTTACTGAATTCTTTCAATTGATCTCTTACTGAAATTAACATGATGTAGAAAGAGAAATATAGCTCGTCATAGCATGTTTCAGCCCCAGGAAAGGTACTAACAGAAGTCAAACTCCCTTGTACAGGAACTCATAAGGAAAAATACCTCATTTAAAGGTTTCATTATTGACATTCGGGTTGTAGTATTAGAAAAATCAGTATGTCTTTTTGATTTTGTATCTCTCTAAGGACAAGTTTTAAGGAATGTATTTCAAGGTAAATTAAAACAAAAGAAAAAGAAGAGAACTTGGCAGGCAACATCAAATTCCACACAAGCCCAAATAAATTGTCTTCATGTTCCCAGCATTAATTGAAATCAGTCACAGTATTATAAACAAAGAGCAGAAACACAACATGCATCTCACATAAATGCCCATAGGTAAGCCCTATTTTATCTATCCAGAACCCTTTCATGTAATCAGCATAACCTAATTGTCTTCTTGTTGACGTCTTATTATTTCAAAACACTGTCCCATTTGACACAGGCATTTTCTGCAAGCAGCTAAATGTAATTTGTCTTGGGGCAGAAAAACTCTGTTTCAGCAATGTCTTAGAAAGAAGCCAGTGTCGGTAACTAAAGAAACCAAGCTGTAATTTCTCTTTGAACCTTCCAGCTATTGACAAGTCACAGGATGTAAGAAAGAGGAGAGACTGTGCCACTATTTCCGTTAAATAATGCTTCTGCTCTATCTGAAGGCATAGGAGTTTATTTTGTACCTCAAGCACTGTACCGCTTCACAAAGTGATACTCTTCTGATTTCCCTCTTAGTTTGTGTCCTTTGTGACTTTTGTTTACTGACTCTTTGATGCAAGACTCGTGCCACAAAAACTCAGGAATTTTCAGAGAGTGTTCTCATCATTGGGTACTCTTCTGTTTCCTTTTTGTATCTCTGCTTCTTGCATACACACTTTCTGTAGTGTGACACGGTTTCTGCAGTGGACATGCAGAACTTCTTTTAGCTCCAACTTCTCCATGGGCTATGTTACAGAATATTCTGATACTGTAGGCTTTTTCCTAGAAATTAAAGCAACATAAGGCTTTAAAAGTGAGAACTCTTGGTTCCTGTATTTCAGCTGCTGGAGAATTTTTCAGTCGAAATGTAGGATCTGGCAGTCCTGGTTGGCAGCAAATACTTTCTTGAGTTTAAATTCCAACTGTGTTCTCCACTCTGTTGTAGGTGTGGGAGCTAGTCTGAATAGACACCAGAGTTCCCCAAATGTTTTACATTAAGCAGTTCCTCTTTTCTGGTATCCAGCGTGTATGTCTTGGACTTTGTGGTAGAAATCAGTGAATTTGCATGAAGTGTCACAGAAGTATCATTTCAGAATATGACCATATTAATATCTCGCTATGCTTTTTTCCCCTTCATTTTAAAGCCTGCTGTTTACATCTCAAAATTCCCGATCTAAGGTTGTGAAATTGAATAAAGAAAAGAACGTTCCTTTTTGAATCCTAGCTATCACCTGTGGGATTATCCCACCTGCATGAAACCCCTTCAGCAATTCCACTTTTGCTCTCTCTTGCGGAAATGGCTTGGCAGCCATCTCACTTTTAGCCTTTCTTCTGAAACAATTCTCACTTGTCTGACATTTCCTCTCTACTGCTCATGCTGCTCGAGGCCAATAAAATAAATCTGTGGCCAGCTCCAGGGTTCTTTGCACTCCTGTGTGGTTCATCTCATTATGGATTCCTTGTCATGTAGTTGTGAAGAGAAGAAGGAATCATTAGTTGTTTTAAAACTTCCTTTCTTTTCTGAATCTTTCAGTGCCAAACCCATCTGCTGTAAAAAGCTCTGGTTACACTTTTATGTACTGCTGATTATCATATGTCTTTTCCAGCTTCTTATCGTGATTTGGTCCACAGCCAGGTTCTGAATAAGAAGTCATCTATCTTATTTGCTTATCAGATCATGGCAAAGCCTTTCTTTCAGTAGGATGCAAATCTTGGACATTTGGTCTTCCGGGCCATAAACTTGCAGTTGAAGATTTTAACATCCTGTTTCATCATGAAGCAGGCTCCTGCTGTAGCCTAAGCTGCTGATTATGCTTTGGGATTATCTTCCTGTGGTTTCATATGTCCTTTTTGCAGCTGCATGTTTTTATTAGAGCTGCACAAGTTCTCATAAGTGCCAGCATCTCACAATACTGCAATTGTTTCTGCTACTATCAGCTAAAGATGTTGGGAACGGCAAATAAGAAATAACAAATTTATAGTAGTACCAGGAGGAAAGGTTCCTATTATTTGAATTGTGAATCCTCTCCCTTATGAGCAGCAGCTGAGGGAGCTGGGTCTCTTTAGCTTGGAGGACACTGAGGGGTGATCTCATTCATGTTTAGAAATTTGTAAAGGGCAAGTGTCAGGAGGAAGGAGCCAGGCTCTGCTCTGTGATGTCCAAAGACAGGACAAGGGGCAATGGGAGCAAGCTGGAGCATAGGCGGTTCAACCTGAACATAAGGAAAAACTCATTTACTGTGAGAGTGCCAGAGCACTGACCAGGCTGCCCAGAGAGGTTGTGGAGTGTCCTTCTCTGCAGTCATTCAAAACCCCTGGATGCGTTCCTGTGTGACCTCCTGTGGGTGATCCTGCTCTGGCAGGGGTTGGTTTGGACTGGGTGATCTTTCAAGGTCCCTTCCAACTCCTGATATTCTGTGATTTTGTGATTTAGATCAAATTCCAGCTCATTGACAGGTAAGAAGAAGTAGTGGTGAGGAACCAGAATGTCTGGGATGGTTTGATGATATTGAGCAGTATGTAAATGAAGAATAATAACAATGTTGTGAAATTTCACCTAATTGAAGGAATGAAAACATGTATTGACCAAGAAGCCAGAGTGAAACACACAAGACCCACAGTGCCAATAGACTTTGTGGGCATTATTTAAACAGAAGACAGAAGTCTTTGTCCATGTATTCGTACATTCACAGAATCACAGAATCACTTGATTGGAAAAGACCTCTGAGATCATCATGTCCAACCATTCCTGTCTACCCTCTAAACCATATCCTTAAGTACCTCATCTACCCACTCTTTAAATACATCCAGGGATGGGGACTCCACCACCTCCCTGGGCAGCCTGTTCCAGCTTCTGACGACCCTCTCAGTAAAGAACTTCCTCCTTATCTCTAACCTGAACCTCCCTTGGCACAGCTTGGTGCCGTTTCCCCTTGTTCTATCCTCCATCACCTGGGAGAAAAGACCAGCACCCACCTCTCTACAACCTCCCTTGAGGTAGTTGTAGGTGGTGATGAGGTCTCCCCTCAGCCTTCTCTTCTCCAGGCTAAAGAACCCCAGTTCCCTCAGCCGCTCCTCATTCATGTACACCCACTTCAAAATACTAAAAAAATATGAAGAATGGATATATTTGCCATAGGAAAAGGAGAATGTGTATCTAGTGAGATGGTCGGTGCCAAATACTTGTACCCGAGCTTTATGAGAGCTGTTCTTCGGAAATTATAATTCACTCTTTCAAAAAAACTACTGGAATTCTCTTTGGCCCTGAATTATTTAGTTAGAAGATATGAAATATGGGTTTTATGATGGTATAAATGCTTGTAATATCTGAATAGATGACATTTCGACCTACAGAAGAAGAGCAGACCAAATGCAAAGCAGCTTAATCTGTTTTGATTAGTTTTGAAAGGTAGTTTAATCTGTCAGATCACAATTCAAAGAAACCTGTGTACTTTAGAGCAAAAGTAGCATAACTGGAGAAAAGCTAATATATAGAAATGCACAATTGTTTACATGAAGGTTTAGGCATGTCGAGATGTGCCTCAACAGAAAAAGAAGCAGTTAAAATATTTCCTTGAAATGTAGGCAGACAAATTTGATGTCTAGATGTCCAAACCAGCTGCACAAGCATTCAGATCTCAGAAATGGAAAAGATGTCCAGCTGGTGTGGTAAGTAAATCTTCATAATAGATCTGAGAAAGGTAAATAATTTTAGTACAGGCTTCAGTGCTGTGGTATAGTCCAAGTGCTAAGCAAGTATAAAACAAATTTTCACCTAAGGGAGTTTGTATTGTTTACTGCCAATAGCTTAGTCAATACAGGCAGTATTTAGCCTATTTATCCCAGTGATTTATCCTAGACATGAGGTAAAAGAAGCTGACTGTCAATCCACTTAAATAAAGAAGGAAGCTTTGTCCTGTGTCCAGGACTATACAACATTTCTGGCGCTAGTCAACCTTTTCATTAATGACATGAATGATGGAAGAAAGAACATCTTTATTACATTTGCAGACAACACCAAATGGAACAGCACAGTAGAAGACAAGTTTAGAATTCAGCCAGGACCTTGACAAATTGGAGAGCAGATATGAGAAAAATAGGATGTGATTCAGTAAGGATAAGCAAAGAGCCCTATATTTAGCCAGGAATTGTCAACTACGTAGATGCAGGATGCGAAACAACTGGCTGCCTAGTGGCTCTGCAGAGAAGGATCCCGAGGTCGTAGCGGCTCATAGCTAGATGAGAATCAACATCACAGCAGGCAGCAAGGAAGGCAAGCCGAATACCAGACGATATAGAGAGTCATGTCTTTTGTAAGTCATATGAAGAAATTCTGCTTAGTTTAAGATTACCACCACTTTAGCTAAAGCATTGTCTGTAAGTTAGGGACTATACATGAAGAGAGGCGTAGATTGCTTTGAAAGAGAAGAGCAGCAAACATAGCTGGAGGCTAGAAAATACAATGGGTGAGGAAAGATGTAAATATTGTAGTTGTTTGGTCTAGGGACAGGAGATTGATGTGAGACATGATAACGGGCTTCAAGTATTAAAAAAACTACTGCACAGTAGAAGGGAATATATCAGTAGTGGATAGGGTAATAAATAATTGGCTTAAACTACAGCAAAAGTGTCTTAGGCTAGACATTAGGAAAATCTTTCTAAGGATAGTGAAATACCAAGACAGATTGACTAAAAAGGTTGTGTAATACTTGTCTACATTGTTTGAGGCTTTTAAGGACAGGTTAAGCAGGTATCTGCCAGGAATATTTTAACTAAGCATTTTAAAAAGTGTACATGTAGATGAAGTTGTTCATAATGAAATAAAGTTGCATTGGTGGTACTGAAGTCACTTTTGTTCCAGAAACAGATGTCAGGTACTCAGCCAGTGTAACCTATCATGGGGCAACATTTCATGATAATGAACAGAGACTTGGAGTATGGCTGAGTATCTTTGTGATTTGAGCAGCCATATGTGCTGTGTGCATATCCTGCCTATTGCCCTGCGACAGTTAGCGAACTCTTTCATGGCCTTGGGGATACTGTTGAGGTTAGCCAGATGTTTTGGACCCATT
>NW_010159054.1:61696-70521 GCF_000695765.1 Mesitornis unicolor
ACAGGATGATGTAATTTGCCTGGAATAATTCTCTCTCTGACATAAAATTGCAATGAATACCTGGGAGGGAAGGTGAAAGGTTGATGCTTGGGCAACCCTGCCTTTTCTCAGTATTGTTGGTCAAGAATGGCTTGCGTGCCTGGTTCTACTGGGTACAAGTGACCTGAGTAGTGACACAAGGTCCAAGTCTCGTTATGCCTTCCACGTGAGCCACACACAGAAAGTCTGTTCGGACTATGTACAACAGGAGCTCACGGTTGCTGCTGAATTTGTTTGAAATTGAATTGTAGTTGTATAGTCACCTAAGTTGACGCAAAGTGCAATACAGAGGGAGAAAAAAATCTGGAATATTTACCAAGTAGCAGATAGATCTCCAACCTAGAGCCTCTAGGCAGGTTGAATGAATGCAGGCAGCCTACCGCCAATGTCCCTTAGCTTCACCAGCATAAATGTTGGGACTTCACATCGGGGCAGGGACAGCCTTAGGTTCCCTCTTGTGTGCATTGCAGAGAAAGGACCTAAAAAGCTGTTAATAACACCAAACAGTAAATTTTTCAGGGAGGAGAATTCTATGTGGGCTGCTTGTAGATTATAGCACAGTACATAGCACAGACATCTGAGTTCTTAAAATTAAAATAGGGAAAAGCATTGAAAACTGAAATATTTTCAATTTTAAACTACCAAATACCCCAAAACCAGAACTGCAAAAGTTTGAGTGAAAAGTCATCCTTCTAAAAAAGGGGGAATATGAAGAATAGATACCTGAGGAACGAGAAGAAAAGATGGAAATATCAGAGAATATGAATTAAAGGTGAATTTATGTTGTTATTAATAAGGAACATGATGGCATACTGATAATTGGTTGAGCAATGGCTTTTAAACTTGAATTTAGAACAAGGGGAAACCTCAGTGATTTACAGTGAAATCTATGCGAATAGGAAGAAGTGCTCCTTCAGTTGCTTATCTGTTTTTAAGATTTAACAGAAAGAATTCAATATATGATACTTCCGATTTCTGTTTCAGCGGCAGCTCTGAAGCTCTATTTGCTAAGATTAAATGTTCTCAAAGCAGTAGGCTCCAATAGAATAAGCATATATAACATTGATAGTGTTAACTAGTACAGAATTGCTGGTCATATATTTTTTTTTCCTAGACAAAAATTTTAAATAAACATTTTAAGATATGAAATATCTGAACTCAGCTAAAAATTTAAGAATAAAATTCAGAGTTTTATACAAATGCACTCCAACATTTCTTATTGACTTGTAAAATTTAATTTGTTCCTTCTGCTTCCTTCTTTTGCTCTTTTTCTAGTTTCAACTATTTGTTTGTCCTGCTGTTTAGTTAGCACATCCTGTTCTTTGTTGCCTGCTGTTTACTACAATTCCCCTCCACATCACAAATCACTAAACAGCCCTTGTTACACAAATACAGAATAATATTATAGAGTTAATAATACTGTCATTTATATCTAGTGATTTTGAGAAGGATCCTAAGCCTCTAATTTCTAATGAGCTTTTAGTTGTGTCTCAAATGAGGATATGGTCTCACAGAATTAATAAAAAGCACTCACTATCATAGTGTAAATAGTATTTTATCACTATTTTTTTTGGCAAAGCTTTTCTTTCAAAGTAGTTCTCACTCTGATCATCTGTGTTCATTTAAGCGAAACCGAGCAGTTTATTTTTCTGATTTAGATTCCAGACTTCCCAATTATTTCTGTTTTGTGACATCAGTATCACTGCCTAATTTTTCATCAGGCGTTTTAATTATTTTTTGATTTTAAGGCTTATTAATACTTTCAAAGAAAATGTCACAAAAATTAATATCCAGAGGAACTACAAAGTTTCCTAAATTTAATCTGTATATTACAGACCAGGCAATTGCACCCAAATGCACCACTCCCTTTGGCAAAGCTTTGGTAGACATTAAGAAAAACCGAGAGAGACCAATATTCCATCAATAGCGACAAAATTGTTGAGACCAATTTAAATGGTGCCAGTGAGTCAGATGTGAGATGATGACCATTGAATGGCAAATTGGGCTACAGAATGAGGAGAAAACTTACTAAGGAAGAAAAGCTCCTTCCTAAAAAGAGAACCGGTATAAATTCTGTGCCTCATACTTCAGTCATGCACCTGCAAGGCTTCCACATGCACAACTGATCACTAATCCATCTTTCTCAACATGCTGCAATCTTCATCTCTAAGGTTAGCACTCTGTGATCAATCACTGATGCTGTAGAGAAAGATAAAAATAATTTAAAATAAATTCTCCCAATTTATAAGTCATATGTGATTACTACTAACCCTCTGAATGAAAGAATTTATTAATAAGTCTTATTGGGCTATAAAGACATAAATGTTAAACTGTAGTGCTAATAAGGGTTGTCCTAGTTAGCTGTGAACTCTGCCTTCACCTGATGTAGGTAAAAACCAATGTTCTTTTAAACATTACACTTATTTTTCCTCAAAAATTCCAACTAACTGTCCATCCACTATGACCCCTGGACAACTCACCGTATCTGCAGTCAAGCTGACCAAGCACACAAGGCAAAAGATCTTTTATAATTCTAGACCATTTAAAGATGGCACTCTTGAAATCTTTGCCAAAATCTAGGACAAAGTGGCCTGATAATAATGCCTGGTATGGGACGGTACCAGTGTATGCAATGGGATGCCCAAAACTGAGAGGAAGTTTGCCCCAAAATGTTTATGATTTAGAGCAAGATGAAAATAAGCCATTTAAAGAATATCCAGTGAATTACAGACACTGTGAAAACAAAGCAAGAAGTGTCATGATATTAAAGCCTGTAATGGAGTATTGGGAGAGGCATCGGAGTGGGAGGAGGAGCAGTGACCTTGATGGGCATAGACAAGAGTTGCCCCACAGCATCTCCAGCCCTGCCTGAGCCAGGCCCAGCAGCACCCTGTGGGTCACAGGAACAGTCTGCACCCAGCCAGGGACCCACAGCACTGGGGTGGCACGGAGGAACCCCTACTTGGGGTACACTTGGGACACTTGCCCATAGCAGTGCCTTAGTAGGGTGCTGGCAGCAGCAGGAGTGTGTGCACAGCTAGAGCACCCACATCTCCACATGAGGATAAGGTGGTTTATGCTGTATAGCTGATACTAATATATAGTTCACTGATGACTGGTTAATTACCTGTCATTAACAAATCAATAAACTGCTTCCATCCTGATTTGTTTAAAGTAGGTCAACTGAGCATTTTCCCATGTGGTTATCCGATACATCTGACTGCACTGTTATTTTCTACTCTGAAAACAGTGCACCCTGCTCCATAGCTCACATGGTTTGCTCCCAGAGGTAGTATTTTTTGTTTAGTTGTATTGAACACATCTGGTTCCATTCTAACAACTTCAGTAAATGACCTAGAATGCTTTGTGTCAGTTGCTTTTCTCATTACTTCCTCTCATGCCAATTTTTAAAAAAAAATTTATTTTTATCATAAATTTTGATAAGATAAAAATAGTTGCTAGCACTGGTTGAAGAACAATTGCTAGTAATTCTTTCAAGAAACAATTACTAGTAATTCTTTTACATATTAGCTTTGAAAATTGTATGTTGCGCTCTGTCAACAAGACAGTTTTCAAGTAATTTAATTTTCGTCCTGCTCTTGGAGTATAATGCAATCTTGAAAATGTCATATAGTAATACATCAAATACTGACTTTAAAACATCAGAATCTGCTATCTTCCAAATACACCATGACAGTGACATTGCTTTTTGGAAACCTGATTTGTACTGCTGTCAATAAAGGGTGCAAATTTATTTCCGACAAGACTTTTGTCTGTGAACAAGGTTGACTTCCAGGTTTTACCTTTATTTGTATGTATCTATGAATCTATTTAAATTTCTTTATTTTAGCCTTGCTATAAGTTAGGCTAACTGATTTCTAACACACAGGATTATTCATTTTATACTGTTTAAATACTGGAACCACTTTTGTTGTTATCCCATCGCTTGGAATTTCTTCAATTTCCCAGCACTTGTTAAATATCGCATGAGTTGTTCTGAAAGCTCCCAGCTGGTTTTCTTAGGGCCCTTGGGTGTTAGTTATCTGGGCCTGTTGATTTGCAAATGTTTAATTTCAACAGTTGCTCCTTTACGTCTTTCTTTGCTGCACATGGCAAACTTGCTATTACAGCAGCAACAGCATCTGGGATACATACAACCTCATGCTTCTTTCTGCATACAGCGCATAAAAGTCTATTGGCCACTTCTACATTGTAATTCATTTTTTTGCCAGAGCCATCTAGATGCACGTGTACCTGTAATCCAGTCTTCTCAATATTGGCTTTCCTTCTGTTTCAGCAGGCCTTCAACATCTCCTTTTAACTGCATTGGCCTCCTACTCGGAATAACCTTTTTTTCATGTCCTTCGAATTGTGGTTTATGGAATAGCCCATAGGACATTCATGAACAATTCCTGGCTTTTATTAAAACACTGCACATTAAACCCATGTGCTCTGTCAGTTATCAGTTGCTTCAAATTCGGTAAAAGTGACCACTTTGGGGCTCATGTATGCTGATAATGGATCAGTGATGTGTTCTGTTCTGGTAACTGAAATCTAACTAGATTAGGATCTTTTTTTAGGTAAGTAATTGCTGCATTTCTGCCAATAGGAATAATGCCCAAATACTGAGTTACCTCATGCTGTCTGCTGTTGGCTACTCAACATGTCCAGTAAAGACTCTTTGAGTTGAAGTCACTCTTGGCAATACTGGTTTTCTTCCTATTGCATCTCAGCTGTGGTTTAAGGAGCAGTTTGCACTGTGTGTGAAAGATTAAAACTGTAACAGAAAGGTACCTTCTTTAGTTTCATTAACCAGAATTTCTGTCCATAAACCTTTCTAGTGCAGTGGTTGGAGTCCTCCACGGCTGCAACGTCTTTGATGTGAACTGTTACTTCCTCTCCCTCATCCCTCTTCCAGCTGTTCTATTTTTCTAAAGGTGAATTACAGGATTAGCTGCAATATTCAAGCAATGAGTTTCATCTTTCCACTTTGCAGTGCTACCTGCTCTGTAGTCCTTCTAACACATGGACATCTCCATGTCACCCATCAGGGCAACAGCCCAGACTCCCATCATCATTATATAGAAGTTAAAGAAGGATGTTTTCCGCCTGTGCTTAGGTTATTATGAGGTCACAGATTTCATGTACATAGATTAATGTATGTCCTATAATGATAATGCGTCATTTGTCTAATTTTAATTTTGAGATAGATACTGCAGATGCATGCAATAGCATACGCACACTGGTGCAATCCATATATAATATAAAATAGGTTAGGAAAGAGAATTCAGCTCAATTTCTTTTCTATGACATTTAAAACCTCTTTGTGAATAACTTTTCTCCTTAGTTACAAGAACTTTTCCACTGTTCAATAAGTGGTAGAAAATTATTAATGATTTTTTAAAATAAAACATTTAATTTAATTTCTGTATCAGGTGACTAAGAAATTTTCCCCCCTTGGTTTTCCATATCAAACTATAAAATTTATTCTCTAAAGAACTAAAAAATAACTTCCTAAAAATTAATAAGATACTATTTAGAGCAGGAAAATATTATGCTACTTTAACACCTGTGATATTAATTTGAATGGGACAGAATATAACATTTGAAATAAGTGATTAATTTGCAACGAGACATGAGAAATCCCCAATGTGAGATATTTATTATGTTTTGAATAGCTATTCAATTACTGACACTGAAGGTGACATCTATATATCACATAGCTGTTATGTTTTATGTGTATTGTATGTTATGTTGTATGTGTATTTTTCTACAGAGTAAACCTTATAGAAGTGTGGATGATTCAGCTTTTGTCTCACCTGTTCTTCCAGTATTCCCAACAGCAGGCTCTCATCTTGTTACACTGGCTGATCTGCGCTGTACTATGTTAATCATAGTCTTCCTAATTCTCCTATTAGCCATTGATGAAACACTGAAGTTGAAGGCACTTCAAGGAATATGCTTACTTGCATAGTGCATTTATTGTAGGAAAAATTGCTCTACTGGCCTGAGGAAAGCATAAATGTTTCATGTCTGGAGAACTGGCAATTGTACATTAGATTATATTTCCTTTGCAAGTATTAAATGCAGAATATTTCATTCCAAATTTATTTGCTTCATTTACAAAGTTGGCAATTGTGTCCCTTTATAAAATGGATCTGCTCTTTAAACACTCACATTTGGTAAAAAAGTTAGTATGATTTAGAGTAGGAATGGCTTCAGATTGCTCATTTAGCTGTCATTGTTCCTTTTATTTTTTTGTTTATTTTTATTCATTTATTTATTTACAGTTGCGGAAGACTTTGTTTTGTTGATAATAAATTAGTATTATATATAAAATATATATTTTATTATATTAGTATTATATATAAAATAGTATTTCACTCTAAAAGTTATAGTAATTCTATGAAAGAGCAATAAATTTTGGATTAAGTGCTTTTGAAAAAGTGTTCGTATTCATCTATGAGTTCAAAAGTTGTCTTCATTTCATTTATACGAGGTCACATTCTTCTATGGGTTGCCTTTTTGTGCTCTCATCTGTACTTTAAATTTGACTTTGTGTGGTCTATCATTGTCTTTGCTGAGAAGTCATATCTTATTTCCTGCGACACTGTAGTAGCGGAGACCAGCTTAGATATCTGAACTGACAAATCCTTTGGCTTAACACTTGGGTCAGCAAAGGACTTGAAACTATGATTAACTTTAAGCACCACTGATTTTCATGGGACTGATCATATGCTTTAAAGTAAGCATGACCCTCTGCACTTTGGAAATGTCTGCATCCAAGAACCAAGGGCTCTGCCCAGTTCTGGGAAGGGAGCTGTGCTTTTCTTCTCAGTTGGGTGCTTAGAGGTGTCCAGGAGTGCTCAGCCTGGAGGACCTTGGAGAGGACCTCCTTAGAGAGATCCTCCAAGGAGAGGACCTTGGAGAAGAATGTGAAGATCGTGAAGATCTAGACCAGAGCACAGAGCCTACGTATAGAAACTGCAGTAAGTGTGTGAGACCAGTATGCTTATTTACTAGCAAACGGTTCTATTATGGCTACTTCATGGGCCCTCTGTGGCCATTATCATCTCCTAAACAACTTCTGGAACCACAAAGTACAGACATAGCCTGGCTGCTGGAAGGTAGACTGCAATTTATAAGCATGCAGTATTTTTAATGCAAAATTCAGCTGAACCTTGTATCCCTTGTGGATCACCTCTCCTTCTGAGAAAAGATTATTACCATTACATCAGAATGGAAGCAGCATAAGTATAGAAGTCTGATGCTATTTTTAGTCTTGAAAGGCACTGTTGTACCTATCCTGAAATTCAGGATCTGTACAATCCTTTCAGATTCCCTGGAATAAAATCCCCAACACACACTTTTCACCTGAAGATCTCTTTTCCTTGCCTTGCTTTGTCCTACCTTTGCCTTGGCTTGTCCTCCCTTTTCTTGTTAACTTATTTCCCCTTCTAATGAAGTCACATCTGGAGTTAACAAAGAAAAGGAGCTAATGCAGCCATTTGTGTGCCATCACCAGGCTCAGTCTTCTGCATGTTCTGTCCCTTCCCCTGCCTTTTGTTTTTTGAACAGTTAAAGCCTTTTAGAGAAGGAATTGCATTTCTACAACAAAGCACAGTGGAGATTATTTTTCAGTCAGCTCCTGAGGCTTACTGTAATATCTATAATAGCAAATAGCTTAGTGTGGCAACAGTTCAGTAAGGACAAGAAAAAAATAAATGGCATTTAGGTCACATTCCTAGTTTCTGAGAAAATACTGAGGAGCAGAAGAAGGAAAAGAAATAGACTTATGTCTGGAAAAACATACATACATAGCTAAGGCCCATAGCATGAAAAAAGAACTGTGTCACAGACATAGCTGAGGTTAAGAATAGACACGTTACATCATCTTTTGCACAATGCAGTAGTGGGAAAGGGGAGGAAATGAGGCCTTAGGAGAGGAATAAATAAATTATAGCCAGATTTTATAGAAAAATGGCTAGACTGGAAGCTCTTTAGGAAAAATCTGGATTATAGTCTATGTTAGGTACAGGTGAGGAAAGAATGGAAAGAACTACTCTAACAAAAAGAAAAGAATAGCTGGGGTTACTGATGACATGGGAGAAATGTTCAGAGGATCCGAGAATGTTCAGTTCATTTTCTTTTCTGTTGTTAAGAGATCCTATAATTACTTCTGGCATGTTAGCGGTGGTGGCAAGCTGTGCAGCAACCTTTCAAAATCCAGATCTCCCTATAAGCCCAACAATAAAAATGTTTAAAAAAACTCTGAACAGTTTCTTTCCTTTCTCACATTAGACTTTATCCAAGACTGCAATCAAATTAGTCAAGAGAAGGTTCTCTGGAGAGAAAATTCTACCTTCAGGACCATACCTCTGGCATCTTGTCTATAGCATCTGGGAAAATAAGGGAGTTTCATTAGTTCTGTGAGAACACAGAAGCTCTATAGGAGAAGAGCTGTGCTCAGCAGTGGCAACGTCCCATTCTCCTTGGAGAAAAGTGGTGCTTAGATGGAAGGACAGTTGTCAGACGGGGTGTGCAGAGGAGTTCCTAATGAACATAGCCCACTAGGTTCCTTTGCACAGCCTGTACAAATGATTCAAAAGCTCTTTATTTATTGGTCGCTTTAATCAGGCATAATCCAGAAAGGATTACTTAACCTGTTTAACCATTGTGCAAGGAGCTGAGCTGGATGGCATATCAGCCTCTAAATTGTGAGGTAGAAAGACCTATTCTGTGCTTCCCTTTCCAGTCTGGAGCAGAGAAATGAAAGGAAGGAGAGG
>NW_010159054.1:70552-81197 GCF_000695765.1 Mesitornis unicolor
GTGTTTATTAGTTCAGCTGGAAAAAAACCCCAACATCTCAGCTCTGAAAGTATAGACTGAAAGTCTGAAAGCAATTTAAACTGTTTGGGAAAAAGTTTGGGAAAATAAACAAAGTGCATATGGTTACATAGGAAAAATTCCGGATACTAAATGATTAAGTCAGAAGCAGGTGTCAGGCAAAGATTGTGAAAGTTATAGCCTAGGGATAAAGGTGAACTGGGACTGATACAACATGTTCGCCGAAAACAGCCACTGGCTTAATTCTGGAGTGCTGCATCAATATGTAGGACAGGATGGGGTCTACTTCTTAGAAGCTCTCTTTTGTCTCTGGGCACCAGAAAGATGGAAACACATTCTGGAACATCCTGGAATATAGTACCTCTCATTGCTCAGTGCTTTTAGTAATTGTGCTTATATTTGAATTTTTATTTAAAATTCTCCAGCATGCCGATATAGTTTTGTTTCAAACAAGCACACAGATTCAGGAAAGATGTGTGTCACATAAAGGATCATCGCTCCTAATTCCACTCTCACTTGGGGCCTATGTTAGGGAGAGTTTGTGCCCCGGTAACAGCCAAAGGAGCAGTTTGTAATTGGTTTGTAATTCACAGCCCTATGTCAATCCAAAAGTAAGGCAGTAACAACAGAAGATGTGCTGACCTTGTAAAGGCATCCATGCTATTTCTGTCTGGCCCTTATTTAGGGAAGCAGCTCTTAGATTATAGCAGATGTCACAAAGGTGTAGAAGTCTCCCGAGATCTGTAGAGGAATGCTGTGAAACAGAAAACCTTTTGCCTCAACCACCACAGTTCTCCAAAGGTAACTCAGGCCCTGTGCTGGCCTCCAGAAGAACAGGCAATGGGTTCCTCCCATTGCTACCATCTTCACAGTGGTTTCTTGACCCTGCTGGCTTCACCTCACAAACTCACTGCTGCAAAGCTCCTAAGATACTTTGGGCAAATTCGCATTAATGGACACTAGACGGAAGATACCACATACATATATGACAGGAATAAACTAAGAATGATTGAGTAAAATTAACTTTGACATTTTAAAAATTTGCACCTATAACACTTTTTTGAAGAGTGCTTTTAAATAATTTCCTGCTACATATAAAGCAAAGTGAAAAAAATATAATCATGTGGTTTTACGCAAAGCTAAAATAGAAGACTGCCTTCTAATCGTTGCACAATCAATGAGACACAACATCACAGGAACTGACAATGAAAATTTATGCACTTGGATCCATTTTTAAAGAAGAAAAGTAATATTTAGGTTTTAATTTATTTTTTGTCAATTAAGAGGAAACTGTCATAAAAGCATGCTTCCCATTACAATTTCAGATGATCATTTCCTGATTCCAGATAGATTACCTATTCTCAGTCCTCCAAAGTAAACCAGTTAAAAAAGCCTCCAGAACTACAGGAGATTAAACTGTCAGAAATGTAAGTCTAAGCGTAGGTAAAACCTGCTCTGCTTGCTATTTTAATCTGGACAGACACTAGCTCGGCTTACTCAGAAAATAAAAATAAATTTGAAACAGACGTCAAGAAGTCACATACTTTACAGGAGCCCTGCCTGGAATGGCCTAACCAGGCAGGGTCACTATGACTGAACACTGAGACTGTTTAAGAATAAATATTGGTTCCAAAGAAAATTGGCATATTATGGCAATCTTCACTGTTTCCATTATTACCGTGATTTTATAAGGTTTACAACTCCTCTACAGTTTAAGGTGTCATATTCCAACCAAATTCAGTGTGGTGTTATTATTGCAGTAAATCCCATAAAAAAGGGGAATAATTTTAGCTTTTTCATTCTGAATTTGGCAAATGCAGTAAAAGAGATAGCATCATTTGGCTAGGCAGTCCCAGAGAAAACTGACTTGCCAGCAGAGCAGCTCAGAGCTTTTCAGCACTGGAAGAAAAACTTAAATCCTGTCACCACATTTAGGCCAAGATGCTCCGTTTTGGGGCTGGGGGAGAAGCATAAATAAGAGAGCTGAAATGGTGGAGCAGGAAGGGAGACAAATGCTGCTGCTATTCCAAGACTGCCACATACACTCAAGTCTGCCTGTTAGCAACCTATATAGCCTTTCCAGGCTTCTAGGACAGGCAAAAAGCCTCTGGAATATCCACTTTGCTGCTGCTGTGTGTTGTTGTGTCTTTCCATATATGTCAGTATAAATGTCACCTGTCCCACAAGTGTAACCCGCAAGGATAAAGCCAAACATCAATGGGTAAAAGCCCTCTCCTGACCGCCTTATACCCTGGTGGGGTAAGCTCTGCCAGCTACTACTGACACCAGTGCTGTTGGTTAACCTATGGTCCAGCAAGAAGCACCTCAGTTCCCTCATCAGTACATCCTTACACAGAAATTTTCACTTTCAATAGAGGGCTGAAATGGAGCTTACTTGTTCTTGATTGTTCTGTGTGGAAGAAAGCCCCAAGAACTCACTAGAGTAGAGGATGGAGAAGAAAGAGAGAACAGTAACGTGGAAGCATGTTTTATCTAAGGAATGAGCTGAGACATTCTAGCAGTGTTTGAGAACTAAAAACTCCACTGCTTTTACTCAATGTAGCTGGGAATACTGTCCAGAATTCTTAATAGTTGGGTTTTTTCATACTGCATACAAACACTCAGTCTGAAATCTACTTCTTTAACAACATTCTGGAGCTATCCTGCTTGTTTGTGCTTATCTCGATTGTCTGAACAGGACATTTTAACACTGGAACTCTAAGGACAACTGATACGGTACCAGTGGTATGTGATCTAGTGTGTTCATTTCAAATGCAGATATTTGTCTACGTGCAGTTTTATGCTGGATTTTTAAATTATATTCCCTTCTGGAAAGATGATAGCACACCAGAGGGAAGAGTGGCAGTGGGGATGATGGAGAAAGAACCAGTGTTGACTTGATTTTCATCCTGGCCCTTCACTTTTCAATCTGGTTTTTAGACACCTACCAGTAAAGAATCTCCTTGCTGGCATTAAGCCTTGACATATTGGAAGCATATCGGAATTCATGACTCCATAAATTTGTACATTGATTGCTGAGGATTTGCATCTACATAAGCCACATAGTTAAAAAAAAAAACCACAAAAACCAGCCTGTAAAATAAGTATGAGAAAGAACTAACACGGACTCTTCAGTTCATTATCAGCTTATGAGATAATATGAATCTTACTGATTTTATATAACATGAAAAATAGTTCTCTTTAAGAAAAGCTATTTAGCAGCTCAGATACACATTTTTACACAAAAGTAAACATATGGCTATGAAACTCAAGCTGTTTGTCTCTTGAATACATTTTTCTTTAATGTCCAGAAAATAATTTTGAAAAATCTTTTGGTTTTAAAGCAACAAATGGAGGAAAGCATTTCAAGATAGAGCACTGAAATGGAGTCTTGAAATTTAGAGTTCTGGTTGTGAGGGGGTTTTGTTTTGAGTTCTGTATGAAGTGATATATAGCTATATAATAGCTCAGCATATGTAGATCAAAATAAGAGAAGAATCAAGTCCAACAATAGTGTTTCAGCCCTAAAATGAATAAATTTTCAGGATTTTTATATGTTAAGAATACAAATAGACCAAAGTGCTTGACTCGTTTTCCCTTCCCTTCCTTTCCCTCCCCTCCCTTCCCTTCCCCTCCCCTCCTTTCCCTTCCCCTCCCCTCCTTTCCTTTCCCCTCATAACTTCATTAAAGCAAGAGGGCTCAAGTTGTTTATGATAATTTCCTTTATTGACTGTAACTTTCCCTGTTGCTTAAGAGACCATTACAAGACTAACAGTTTTCTGCAAACAGACCATGAACCAATCTGTTGCATGCTGAAATAATCTGCCCAAATAACAAAAAAAACCCTCAACAACAACAAAAAAACCCTAAGAAACTTAGATACCATATAGCTCTGCTATGACTACACTTTGTATTTATCTGTTTTCTAAATTTGGTATTCCTTTGCTTAATTTTCTCCTTTATTTTTGCTTGTTTTTTGGATACATGTGACAAGCAGTCATGACTAAGACGATGATTGAAGGATGAATCCCTTATTTTCTTTTCGTTTGAGTGAAGCAAATTAAACAAATTATCGCAAAGTTTAACTGTCCTTGGTATCAAGAAGAGCATCTGGAGCTGTTTGAGTATGTACCTTTTTGAAACACATATCCACAAAACATTTCCAGCTCATCTCATGAGGCCCAGTTCTTATTTAACTTGCATAGGCCAGGCTGCTCAAGTAAGTGAAAATTTCAAGTAAATGTGAGCAGAAGTTCTCATCAGCTGCATTTATCTTTTTTTTTTTTTCTGCTTGAGCTTTGGCATTGACTTGTGTGCCAGACAAAATGGCAGCTTCCCAAGTCTCTGAGTATTGAGAGAATTGTAAATTATTCTTTTTGGTTGCAATAGCTCCATGTGAAGTGTAGGACCGTGGCATGCCTTTTGGTTCCTCTCTCTGCTGCATGCCCCACGTGTTACCTGACTGCTCTGGGGGGAACCTGGGACTGGGCAGTAGAAGCATAGTGCCATGGTTTAGTGACTGGACACTGGGAGACTAGGCAGGACTATATATATTCTGTGAATATATATGCATGGGTCTTGTTATTTAAGTTCTCCAGAGGATATACATTTAGGCAGTTTTTAAGCAGCATGAAAATGTATAAACAGAGCACTTAGCTGGATTACATTTTGAAGTGAACAATGATAAAATTGTATCAGTTTTTCTTCACCGATGTCTTCTGCCGCCTCCTCATTCTTACTTTTGAATGCCATGGAGATGGATCCTTGCCACTGTTATGACTCTCATAATGTGACCAAATTCTTTATGATCACAGCCAGCAGGCAGGAAAACCAAGACACAGATAATTTGCTAGAGTCAGAAAGGACACATGATATAGCTAGACATGGTGGTGAGAGCTTTTGATTTCTAGACCTTTCAGTTAACTATGTATTTATCTTTGCATCCTCATAGGCAAAAATATTTATAGAAACTGCTCATTATTCTCTTTAATGGCTGTGTTCTAGGAATTTAAGGGATTACAATTTGAAATACAAAATGAAAAGATTATCATACCAATTGTTATGGTTTAATTAAGTGCTTGTTTTATTTGCAATTTACAAATTCAAAATACAAAGACTGAGCCCAATGGCTGAAGCTAAAAGAACTTTACTTAATTGAAGTCATTGTTTTACTAGATTTCATAGTATCTCGATGAAGCTGTATCACATCTTAATGCTCTGCATTCTTAGTAAACCAAAGTTAAGGAATAGATCAGAATGGGCTGGAGAACAAAAGTACCTGGGGCAAAATAAATTCCTCATATGTGTCCAAGAACTTCCATGAACTTGGACTCTACACTTAAACATGAAACGTATGTTCTGCTGGCTATGGGATACTAGGAAAATTCCTGGACTTTTCTCTGCTTTTGGCAAACTTCCTGGGGAAAACTATGCTTAACAACTGCATTTCACTGAAAACCAGGTTGTGTACCGTCACTTCATTCTTTTCAGCAACCAGAAAAATCCAGAAGTGGTGATTTAATAGTGAAATGTGAAGACTCTAATTTTTGTGACCATGTGGATAACATCAGATTTAGGGCTTCTTGAAACGGAAGACAGACCTGTATCGCTTTATGATTGTGCCCACGTAGCTCGTTTCTGTGAGAGAAGCCTCTCTTGTTTTCACACTCCAACTGTTGAATGTCATATTGGTGGAAGTACTGGGTTACTTCTTTCTTATTAGTACAATTTCCAGTCGTCCTGTCTCCTCTGTTCTTCCTCTTTTCAACACCATATCATCTAACATTGTTATCCAGCATCTATAATCTTTTCTTCTATGAGTATTTCCTAAATGATTTTGCCTCTTGTCTCTCATTCTTCTTGTCCCAAGAATTTTCCACTCTCCTTGTTGAAAACATGCATTTCAAGTGATGACTTTTCTAAATATTTCCTCTGTTTGCATCTTTTTTAATCTGAAACATTGTTTCAGCTCTCTTATTCAAAAGGATTTTTCAGCTTCATTGTCTCCATTAGCACCACTTTAGTGTCTAAATCAAAGAAGGATTGGCTTTGACCTTAATTTATTAAAAACTGTTACAGCAAATCTATGTCTTCAGTGTTATCAAAGATTAGAAGTCTCTCACACACACAGGCTTAATCTCCTTTTTCTACAGACTATATTCCTTTCCTAAATTTGTCACTGATGTTCTTGGGGTACCTATATTTAAAATGTTGTGTTTTGCCCACTAGTAGTGGCTTCCAAAGCATATAAGCTAGATTTAAAATGTTGATAAACAATGCATGAGAAATATAACCGCTAGGTCAGCTCTCATGTTAAAGAACAAGATGACCCCCTTGAAAGTGAATAAGCCTGGCTCCCAGAAGCCACCTCTGTTGCTTATTTACTTGGTGAAATTGTTCTCTTGCTTCTGTGCTTTGACTAGCGCTTCTTGTCTACATCTCAACTCCTTTCTTAAACACAGCAATTGAAAATAGCACTATCAACTAGTAATGGCTTCTGTCTTCTCATTGTTGTAACGCCTGGTGATTAATACAGTGTACCAAGCCATGTAGTTTTGACTTCTGTTATTTGCATATTTGTGCTACATTCCTCTGGCTCTTAAAGAAAATATGTTAATTTTCTGATGGGAACACCACACACAGCCTGCTGGTCTGGTTAAAAGGTTAAGAGAAAACAGACTTAAAGGAGGTTAATAAAATATTTTCACATCACCATTTAATTATCTCAGGTCATTCTTAAAACAATGTTTTTTCTATTATTAATTTGTCTCACTTCCATGAAATGAATTAGTTTTGACTTCCTTTTCCCAATGAGGTTAAGAAGGAACAGATATATGAATTTGCCCGTTGAGTAAGACTGAATAAATCTCAAAGTTCATTTGGAAGGTGAGTGAATACTTATGAAATAGGATATATTTCATGGCCAGTACTATTGAAATTTGTAGTTTTGTTTTGTATTCCACCTGGACAGAAAAGAATTACTTCTGTTGTAAAATGATCTAAACTGATAGATCTGTGGGCTTTTCATGGTACCCAATTTATAGCAGAACCCTTCTCTGCATTGAAAAAGCATTGACAACTGATGCTTTAGGCTGGAACAAGAGGTTTCTCAGCAAACTTCTTGAATATTGCACCTTTTTCCATTTGAGAGTGTCTTCAGTGTTGGCTGAGCTCTCATGAAACAAGCGGTTCTTTATTTGGGCACAGATATGGCACTGGGACATCTTTGTGATGGCACTGACTGCTTCTCTAAAAAATAAAATACAGAACTGACTTTCACTGCATGGTTGTTGATTGTAGAAACCATATTGTTTCTTAACTTCAGTCTTAAGCAAGACGAATGGGAAAGACCCATGCAGAAAACAGACACGTTCTAGGCAGTGGACCAATTATCAGCCTATGGGTCTTGCTGAAAACTGTCGTTGAAAGTACTGCAATGTTTCACTGTCTGCTCCTGATACTATGTCTCCACAATTTCTCAGTGCTTCTGATATGACTATTTTCAGAAAAGTGTTTTGAATCCTATTGGAGTTCTGTATTTTCTTTTAAGATACAACACAATTAAGAAAGGGTATCTCTTGAGAGCACACGCCGTGTTCTCTGATGCTTCATCCGATGCTGAAATTTTCTTTTTTAATTTTACTTTACAGCTTGAAAGCTAGAAACATTTGCTGTAAGCATGAGAAGCAAATGTTTTTGTCACATTTCTCCAACTGAAATTTTATGGATCTGATAAGACCTTCAAGAGGTCAAAGAACATTTGCTGTTTGCTGTTCCTCCTATGCATATTGGTGTGCTGCTCCTTCTGTTCCTATTACATATCCTATGTTACACTGAGGATTGCTAATCACCAATATATATGAGAGGAGGAAACAAATGTTGGATAGAATTTTGGAGTTTTTATCAGCCTCTGAAAGAGAATGAAGACATTTACTGTTTATATAATTGTGAAGTTAAAAAGTTAAAATGAAACTCAAACTCTATTCTGTTAAAAATATGTAATTCGTTTCTATGTGGGATCAGTTACAGGCATTGTACATATAAGAAAAAAATGATGGTTTTGCTCATCAAAGCTGCTGAGATGAAAATCTTGAATAATGAAGGTTGTTTTCTTTGCAGTACATGTTTCACACTGATGTTGCTGATGTGAAAATGAAATATTTACATCATGAATCACACAAAGTATCACAACAACATATTAGGAAAAGGAAATCTTTCCACAGAAAGTGTACTTCATCCAAAAAGCAAATGTATGTGAAGGTCACCTCTTATACATAGCTTCTCTGATCTTCTCTGAATGACAAAAATCAGTGTTTAATACTCAGCTCTCAAATGCATCTTGAGAAATCTTACTGCGTTCCTTTATTACATTTACTGCACTAAAAAAACCCTATTAAGCTCCCAAAAGGCCACATTATTCTTGGCTGTGCTTGTGAAGCTCATTGGAACCAGGTGTCACAAAACCCTGACAAAAGGCAGAATTTGAAAATAACAGGGCTGGTACACAGAGCCAGTGGCACAGTATGTCCTGCTGGGTCTTCATCCTGGTTCAATGATGCACAAGTCAGAAAATCTTTGTTTTGGGGATATTAGATGTGACTGCTCAAAGCCATTATTTAGTGTGCCAGGATATGTAATAAGAATGTGATACGACATGTAATGAGAAGGCAAGAGTGTCATAAAACCATATATCTTTGACCTTTGCTGTACTTACACATCTCTTTTTAATGGTTTTAGACTATTTCATCTGAGCTGGTGTTAGGCTTTGTCTCAGCCGAGAGGTTGTGGGTCTGCAAACTCAGGTATTTAAAAATTTCATTTGGATAAAAATCCAATAGACTAAGATAATCCTTGCAAAGATGGGAAAGGAGAAGAGCAAACAGAGAAGCGAGTCATTTGATCCTGTGAGAAAAGTGACAGAACTGTTCAGAGCAAGCAGAAGAATAGTGTGAAACCTGATTTCAGAACACACATTATCCGTAATGAAACACTGAGGAAATTCAGGAGAACAATAGGTTTGCAGGTAGTCAATTAAGATAAGTCATAAAGTAACTCAGGTTGAGTCCATAGCGGCTATGCTTTGTTTACCTAGCATGCTGTACTTGACACAAAAACAACAAAAATCTCAGATGGATAAGTCTGTGAGAAACACCAGAGGCAAAAGGCTACAACTGACCGCTCTCAGTAGGATCTGCTTTCCAGCATCTTTTGGGTGGTGTGGGGAAATTTCTGGTTAGGGTAGTGTGTAGAGGTAAAAACACTGGTAATAAAATTCATACAACAGATCTTGTGAAGGCATTACCCCCACTTCAGCAACTCTGTAGATTGATCACTTCTGTAGAGTTAATAAGGAACTATTCAGATATATCATATCAAAAGTTGAATGTGATTTTGAAGAGACACAATTGTGCTTAACAGGGAAGAAGTGTGATAAAGCACTATGTGCAATAAAGATAAAGTTATTTTTCCACCCCAAATGCTTATAACCTTGTCACTTGTTATTGGTATGGTGATTAATGCCTCAAGAAACTAGTCTCAATTCCCCACACAGTGGGCTGTAAATAGGATGGAGTCTGTTGCCTCAAGTTCTTCTTCTTATATAGGACCTTTTAGTCCTAACTTGCAGGGCCCCTTGAATTAGGGAGACTAGAATTGAGATTTTGACTGAAATCACAGAGCCAAACTACCAAAGTGCTGAACACAGCAGAGCTCAGAGGGGTCAGCTGATCCCATCCATGCGATACCAAAAGACACTGAGATTTGAACCAGAAACTCTCAAAAGTATTCTGGTGATAAAAGACTAAGAATTACCTCTTAGCATGGACCTTATCTTGTTATATCAATGGGTGGATCCTTAATAAAAGTTATCTTTAATGAGAAACAAACATCTGAATGTAAGAATCACCAGCGTTTCCATGAGATTCTCTCTCTGTAGAAGAATGAAAGCTAAGAAAGACAGCCTCCTGCATTCCTGGAGGATTACATGTGATCTTGCTAATTCAAGAAAGCTGAAAGACCGGCCACTGAATGTCTAAAAAGGGCAGAATGGATTTTTGTCAGAGGCAACACTTCTTATTCTTTATATGGGCATTTATATTTATTTTGTAATGATGTTTCATCCTGCCATATGCTCTTTGTTAATGAATGTCTTGACTCAGGTTTTATCACCACAACCTTTTCAGAACTCTAAGATCTGGTGTTCAGTGACCACAAGGGGACTCTTAAGCAGGAGGTTAAAGTTTTGGAAAAAGGAAATAAAGTGAATCTTTTCATCAGACTACCCACAGTATGTCTGCAACAGCCTGAGTTTTCAGTTCCTACACTGTTTGCCATCCTAGCAACAGGAAAAAAATACTTCTACTTGCAAAGTGAGTATGTTTGTGCTGGAAGGCAACTGGGATCCAGTGATGCACAGCCAAAAATGCCATCTTACAGAGCAAAAATTCAGAGCAAAGTCACAGTTCAATCTAAACTTATGCATGGGACTGTATATTACAGAAGTGGAGACACATCCTAAGCCCCAGGAACATAAGACTATGCTCTTTTTTTCAACGTCAACTGAAATAAGTGATGTCTATTTTTTAACTCTTGTCATACATTTGCTATATTCCTGTGGCTGGTGTGCGCG
>NW_010159054.1:81228-84631 GCF_000695765.1 Mesitornis unicolor
TAAAGGTTCAGAAAGCATAGGTAAAAAAGAAGCCTTAGCCCATAACTTCATCAGCCTATGGAAGGGATTAGGTGGTCCAGTTACCTGCAATAACATAGGATGTGATTCAGTAACAAAGGGAATCTCTTCAACACTGTGGTCTTTAAATATCATAAAGAAGAAGCTGGGACTAATATAGTGACTAATACCTTCATTTCAGTAAACACAAAAAAATTGTCTCTCCACATGTCTAGTTTCTACTGATTCTTTCTTCAGATTTTTCTTGCAGAAGGCTTTCTATGAGTAAACTTCATATAGAAACAGGCACATGGCTAATTATGAATGCAGTTAGAGTTGCACATAGCAGGTTTTATCTGAAGAAGCTGAGCAAATTAGAAAATACAAACTTTGGAAAGAAAAAAGTCTCATTACTTCATTAAATAATTAGTAATTCTGAATTAAACTATATTAACTATATTAATAGACTATATTAAACAGAGCATAAAATAAATAGACTATAAACCAATTTTTTTGAAAACACAAATAATATCAAGAAGCATATGTACAATTTTTGACTTCACTGTCATTTATCTGTAAACTTAGTCCATTATGGAGATTATATAGTTAACACAGGAAATTTTTGTATGTAATTTTCATGTGTAACTATATCTATTAATAAAAATTATGACCCATCATTTATCATTGAATGAGTGATGATGAAGTAGGTTAGAGTCAGGTTGGAGCGCAGAGTTATCACATTTCTTCTCAATGAACATCTATTTTAATTTCAAATAAATGTAGCTGCATGGGTAAGAAAATTTTATGAACTGTCTTTGAGATGTTTTCAAGAGAAAGAGCAATATTTTCTTAACATTTATATAAACAAAAATCCCATTAATTACGTGGTAATGTAGTGCATTTATGAGTTTATCTCTGAAGACAACATCAAATGTTTGTGTCATGGTCAGTTTTGGGATCTGCAAGAGATAGCCGTCAAAGTTCTGACAGAGAAATGGACATCAGCTGTCATTTTGCCAAACTGCACAGCATTTGGATCAAGGATTTCAATTTGGAATCATTGAACAACTTCTCTGTAGCACAGGCTTTACTATGTGGGGCATGGGAGTGAAGCAGAAGAGATCAAAGCACCTACTACCACTTTGTCCTTATGCTTGAAGCATTTAAATGTTCTGTCCAGGGAATATATTTTGCTCCAACTTGGTGCAGAGTGTGAGTTACTGTATCGTCAAGAGAATGCAATACTTGTCTGCTTTCCATGGAGATCCAGAACGAGCTCATAATTTGATCCTGCTTTTCACCTCCAGACCTTATGCAGCTGATGTCCTATATATCACAGCAGAATGTTTTCCTATCTTACTGCATTAGTATGAATGGGTTATACTGGAGCTACCTATCATGTTTAAAATGTTGACTTTTACCCAGAAGTACTTCATCTTTCAACAGTACCTCTTCTCCCTTTGTCTGATTCCTCTGCAATGCTGGATGTGAAACAGGGATGTGAAATGTAAAGCCCTTTCTCTATTTGTTAACAACCTGCTGAATGCAACTGGCATCTGTCTGGGCTCAGCAGCTGTGGATCACACACTATCCCCTTAGCTGCTAAATACTTAAATAAGGTGAGATTCAAGGTTTTCTGACTTCCTGGTAATGTGCAATGCTCTAGTACTAAAGAGCCATAACATATAATTCTAGTTGTTCATCATTTTAGCATGAGTACAGAGGACATGGCTAGAAGCTAGAAGCAGAAGTAATAAATAAGGCATTGTTTTCATGTGAAAATAAGGACAAAATCTTTCTTGCCTTATATTTTAATTTTTGATTCTCTGAATTTTCTCCTAGAGGAGATAAGGATGGGAAGAACCTCATTTAGGTGTATGCTATTACTCTTTGTTGCCAGATGTTGACAGTAATAATAATAAAACTGTTCAGACTTCAAGTTAAATAGAATTTTTACTAAAAAGGGATGAAAGAGATGGTGCAAACCACATCCTCTTCCATGTTGCTGCCCAGCATTGTGTTTCCATTTACAACACTGGCTGTGCGCCTCTTAAACCTGGGCCATCCCGAGCAGAGTTTTGAATTTCCAACAAATCTTTAAGCTGCATATGCACATTGTTTCTGTTTTGTGTCATACCATGTGTTTAATACACTACACTAATCAAATGGCCAAGACATAAATTATGTATAATATAATTATATTAAAATCTTTGATTAACATCAGCTGCAGTGATCTTAAAGTCAGATCCTTGTCTAATTGACTGAAATGGTCAGTCAGGTGCTGAACAACAAGCTATTGTAAGAAAGGTTTCAAATTATACAGTAAATAAACAGCTCTGCAAGCTTTTGTGCTTTTAAAAGCTTGCAAAATGATGATCAGGGTTGAGGTTCATCTCATTAATCAGAACCCATCTAAAAGCTTGGGCATGCCTAAGCTCCACCTGTCGTGAACAGAGAGACAGGAATAGTGAGCAACCAGTATAAACAAAATGACTACATTTTAGGCATAGTAGAATGACATCAATTTAATTCCTTTGTAATAAATGAGGATTTAAGCAGGTCCTTGGACCCATCACTGGCTCCACTCAGTATCACTGTTCTCTACTGTGAGCTTCTTGATTGACTGTAATCCTTTGTATGTGTTCATAAAGATTTCTAAACATGCAAATCATATTTATACACTGAAAGATACTTGCCACTTTCTTTTATGGTGGATTTGGCCAAGAAATATCTTTGCCTCATTCCTTGCCTCTGTAGTTGTTAACCAGGGATTGAATGTTTAGAAGCAATTGTCCTGTCCAGCCCCAAGTGAATTTATCCTTCCAACACCACACCAGGAGATGGAAGTTCAGAATGGGACTTGAGGATCAAAGTATCCCAAGGTTTAAAGAAGTATCAGTCTAAGCCAGGAGCTAAACCCTTTGCTCTTAATTTGAATGTCACGGTCATTCTGCTAGCCCCTTGCCTTCCCGCCCACAAATGACAAAAAACAGGTAATCTCTCTGGCTCTCTTTCTTGCTCTCTCTCCCCTCTTTAAGTCCAAAAAGAAGTACATTTATTATTTCGGAGCCTGGATCACCATGGATTGCTAAAGCCAAAAATACTTTTATTCATTAATTCAGTGGAAGAAGGATCACTCTCTAAACCCACTGCTGTCAGCAGTAAGCAGGAAGATTTTATGGTGTGTGTGTTGGCATTGGGACCATTACTGAAATAGGTTTTCAGATTCTCCACCTGAAATATGATATGAAGAATCCAGCTTTCATGCAGTCATGCACCATTAGCTATGTGTAACAAATGCTTTAAACTCTCAGACTGAAGCAATAATTTTGATTATGGCTGTAGTGATATAAACCAGGCCTGAAATATAACAGCAGGATTCCCTGGAGAGCAGAAAAAGGGTTAG
>NW_010159054.1:84662-88468 GCF_000695765.1 Mesitornis unicolor
CACGCTCAGTGAGGTGTTCCAGTACAAGTCCGGAGGCCCTTTTGTGAATGAAATTCATAATGTGTCACTTTTCACGTGTGCTTGGATAGGGTTGTGTGTACCAGGGAGGCACCTGGAAGAAGAATAACCCAGGCATTTGATTTAGGATAGACTGCGTGAGAAGCTGGCATAGTTAGTGCAGAAGTGGGAGCAGTTGGTAATTTTCTGTTGAATTGCTATGTACCCTCCATGCTGCTGGCTCTTCTTCAGTGGTGCAGATGATTTCTTTTCTGAACATCATTGGAAGTAGTCTGTCTGCATTAAGTCATGTACAGTTTTCCTTTAAGGCAGTAAAATGTGTCTTTGACTTATGGTCGTATTTAAACTAGACATATAAATGCAGCCAATTAAACTAAACACACGGAACTGTTTTGACAAATAACTGGCAATGCTTTTAATTTGTGCTAATGGATGTGAATGTGAGCCCCTGATACCACTAAGCAGATAAGGTAAAGTGCAGGTTGATTTGTCAGTGTAATCTGACAAGCAATATTCATACAGTTCATTCTGGCATGTGGTACTCACTCATTGAATCTTACGAATAGTGTGGTGGGTTTTTAGAGTGAACATAAGAAAATATGAATTAAACAAACCACAAAGCTTGTTCAGTTTGTAACCTGAACTAGTCTTGACTCATCGATGGAAAAACTGAGTAAAAGTGAAGGATGACTTCAGTTTTCCTTCAAAATCAATCTAACACAGATTTCAAAACTTTTAAAAAATTGAAGTGAAGAAGTAGAATTCAACTTTCAGTTTCAAGGCAATTTTGAATGGCCTGACCAAGAAAAAAAGTTTTTGGAAAGGTCACATGACTTCCTAGGTTTTACTGATTTCAAACCTCAAATGTCTGGAATCAACTTAAAAAATGTTCTTAAGGGAACATTTGATGGCAGTTTGTGCTTCCCCTCTTCCTGGGCTAGACAAACCATGCTATCACTGAATTAAAAGTAAACAAGTTTCAAATTTCTGCAGTGCTCTGTCCTATTTTTTTTTTCAGTTCAGCATTACTTGCAGGCCGTACTGCAAGTGACATCCTGATTTGATGTTCTTGTTGCCATAATTGACATCTTGAACGAAGCTGAGTATTTCTTGAACTTCCATTTATAACTGGAGTCATGGTTTCTTAAGCAGCACCAGACCACACACATAATAATATAGAGCACAGGGATCACAGGTCATTGACAGAAGTCTCTTGTTTACATAATTTCCCCAAAATTTAACTTTTTATACCCTTTTCGTGGCAGAATGATGGAATATTCTATCAGACTCTAAGAAGATAAACCACTCTGTTTATGTCCCTAGTGAAGCCAGGTGAAGATAACAGGATGGTGAGGCTGCATCAGGAGCAAAAGACAAAGTATGAAAGGTGAAGGTGGAGGAGGGTAAGGGCAGACAGCAAGGGGAGGCACTGATGGAAAGGTGAAATAAAGGGGAGACTGAATTCAGGGCTGAGTCATATAATCCTAAAGGAATAATTATTCATAAGGGAGAGTTTGCCAGGTGGAAAATTGAGACTAAAGCAATAGAGATTGCTTGACCAGGGCCAAGTGGAGGTAAGCAGTATCCTTACTGAGAGAGTATTCACTGAAGTGAGCTGCTAAGTGTGATTTGCAATACTGTCAGTGCACTTGTGCCTTCTCAGACCTACTAGAGTAAATAGAATTCCCTGTTTATTTTTCCCAGTGCAGTTTATCTAAAGTGGCAAACAAATCCATCCCTCCTAGGTAGTTTGCTAGTGTCTGCAAATATCAGCTTCATGTTTGCCGTAATCTGCATGAATACCATGTTCCTTTTCATTTTCCATTTTCCAGTAGAGTTTTGGCAAGAGTAAACATGCAATTTTAGTAATATGAAAAGAAGATAGTTCAAACCAGAGAGAATGATATTACACATGAGGAGAAAGAGATCTAATCGCTATTTTACACCAGCTCACCAAAGTTCATGGTACTGCATTGGATTCAGATGGTAGAATCTACTTGAAACTTGTACAAAAGTGTTCAAGAGAACTCTGAAAGGTGATAATGGAGTGTCTTATTAGTAAGAAGTGATCGGGTGGGTGTGAACTGATAGCAATTACATGGCACTAGAGTCTGAGTAACAGTCTTGTTAGCTAAATGTAAAACTAATTTTTCTTCACAGTGATATAATTTTCAGGGTAAATTTCATTTAGATGTTAACATGCAAATAAAATTCAAATTGACAAGATATCAAAACCCGAAGTATCCATTGTAATGCACAGAATTTTATTTTCATATTTTCAGTATAATATTCTTGAAAGATCATGAAATCAAATACTCATGATCTGTTACTCACGCAAAACCTCTAACTATGTAAAACTTCAGTATCCCAAATATCTTTCTAGAACCTGAAAGTCAGTTTATGCAGCTTTACTTTTCCTAAAAATAAACAATATGCATGGAACATGTATGTTGAGAGGGAATAGTTGGAAGTGGTGGATCTAATTAATCTTCACAGTATCTCCAGTCTATGCATGAGCCATAGCTACAATGAAGAATTTGAAAATAAATTATGAGAAAGTTAAGAAATCTAAAATAGGAGATTTGTTTTAATGTGATTAGTCATGTTGTTCATAGTATTTCAGCAAGAAAAGCAAGTTATTATACTTGTATTCATTATGAAAATAAAATTTAAACTGTTTCCTTTCCCTGACTGCATCACATAAGCAGATCAAACAGCATGAAATTTTCACCGGGACTGGAAAATGAGTAAGAACCAAGAATAAATATTTAGATTATAATTATCTAATAAATGTGTCCAGTCTGTCAGCTACATACTGTTTGTAACATGTCATGAACAGTGAGGTAAGTAATGATCTATGCCTTTAAAATAGGTGAAGGAGTTAAATCTAAGATAATTTCTTGCTTAGCTGAACTTCTGAGATTAGCACATGCTTTAAAAGGGTCTTAACCAGATCCTGTTTACTTTACTTTTTCCTCTGTGGGTCCCCGTTCCTGCAATCAGTCTGGTAATGGTGACAAGCCTTATATTCAGACTGACACCAGATGCAGTCAGCCTATGGAATTAAATACTGGAAACACTGTAGGGAATGAGACTGGTGGATAAAGTTAACCAAGTGCCTCCTCGCAGGGCCTGAAGCAGAGGCAAAGGCAAGTCCCAAAGAAAAAATATTTGAGGAAGCCCACAGAAAACAAATTCTAGACCGGTAACTTGAGACTTTTGATGGCAGGATGTGGGAAAAAATAACTCCATAGAAAGGAGTACATGAAATTTCTGTGGAATATGTTACCTCTCTACAGTACATGAGAGAACACTGCATGCATTGACCGAGTTGGCAAGCTGAGAGAATGGTTGTATATGATTAGGCTCAAAATAGCCACAAGAAAAATGACCAACTACAGGCAATTTGACTTTGGGAAAACTGTTAGTTAGAACATTACGTGACATCTGAAAAGCAGATGAAAGTAGCACTAGGCAGGTGATAAAACAAAGAGGTGTGATCAAAAATGAGGTTGAATGTAACTGCAAAAGAAGCCATACATAGCTTTAAAAAGGAGGTACGTAGCAAAGGTTTGGGCACCTCAGGTTAGCAGCTATGGGAGAGGTAATGTGCTTGGAAGAAGGGAGAGTAAATGCAGAGCAGGAAGTTCAGTGCAACTGAGAAACAGCTGCTTGGAGAGCAGATATGTGTATTCTTTTCAACTGCAAAAAAGAATAAGGAAAAGGACATGAATGTGGTCACTTTATTTTAATAAACTTAGAAATCACAGAATCACACAGAATCACAG
>NW_010159055.1:0-1508 GCF_000695765.1 Mesitornis unicolor
ATGTTTTGTCATTTTAAGTGTTTCTTGGCATCTCTGCTGATTTTCAACTTTTACACCTTAAAAAAGGAACTTTTTCATCTTTTTTGGCGTTTCTGGCAGATATTGGTGCTTTGGATCATATTATTGCATTTTAAGGGTTTCTTGGAATATCTGCTGATTTTCGACTTTTTCAGCTTTATTTTTACATTTTATACAGGTACTTCTATTTTTACATATTTTAAGAGTTTTCGTTGAAATCCAAAAGATATGATGAAAAAAACACCAATATCTTCCAGATACACCAGAATGCACAGAATGCAATTCTGTAGCCCCCGAATGCCTGTGGTTCTGGGCTTTTGGATTCCCTGGGAAACCATAATTTGCCTCCAGGCTTTTAAGTTACCTGCCTGGAAGCTCCACTCCGAAATGGGAAACGTTTGACTCCGACTCCCACAAGATAGGGACTAGGACTGAAAGCTGTTGCTATGTTTCACCTTCCCTTGGAAGGGCTTCCATAGCTCCACAAAGCCTTAGGCTCTGCGCTTCTGTGCTTTGGTAGTCAGTCAATGATCACCCCCATGTTTCCTGGCTGCTGGTTGGAGCCATCTGTCAAATGGAAATCATCAAGGTATTCTCTCACAACAAAGATTTTAGGACTGAAGGCTCAGGAAGCGCTTCTGTAGACCCACAAAGCGCTTCTGTAGACCCACAAAGCATTGGGCTCTGTGCTACTTTCCCTCTCTAAGAAGCCAACTTTGTCTCCACATTTTCTTTGCTGTTGGCTGCAGCCAAACTCCGAAATGTTAAATGGCTGGCTCCAGCACCAACACCAAAGGGAATAGGATTGAAAGCTGTTGTAGATACTTAACTTCTGTAGGAAGCGCTTCTGTAGCCCCACAATACCTTGGGCTCTGCGCTACTTTACTTCTCGAAGAAGCCAATGTTGGCTCTGCATTTTCTTTGTTGTTGGCCCCAGCCCAGCTCCGAAATGGTAAATGGCTGGCTCCAGCACCACCATCAAAGGGAGTAGGATTGAAAGCTGTTGTGGAGCCTCACCTTCCCTGGGAAGAATTTCCGTTCCCCCACAAAGCCTTGGGCTCTGGGCTTCTTTGCGTGCCTGGTAAGCCATAATTTCCCCCCAGGTTTTTAAGTTAGCTGCCTGGAAGCTCCGCTCCGATGTGGGGAAAGTTTGACTCTGACTCCCACAAGAAAGGGACTAGGACTGAAAGCTGTTGCTGGATTTCTCCTTCCCTGGGAAGTGCTTCTGTAGACAAACAAAGCCTTGGGCTGTGCCGTTCCATTCTTCGCTAGCTAGTCCATGTTCGCCTCCAAATCTTCGTGGCTGCTGATAGGAGCCGTTTCTCAAGATGAAATGGTCAAGCTCTTCTCTCACACCAAAGATGCTAGGACTGAAGGCTGTTGCTGGGTCTTTTCTTTTCTATTAAGCGCTTTAATAGACCCACAAAGCCTGGGGTTCTGAGCTTCTTTGCTTTAATAGACCCACAAAGCCTGGGGTTCTGAGCTTCTTT
>NW_010159056.1:0-207 GCF_000695765.1 Mesitornis unicolor
CAAACACAGAATGGCACAGGACAAAGCTTTCATTGTCTATATAAACACGTCCTAGGGAAGGAGAAATCCAGTAATACCTTTTAGTCCAAGCCCCTTTCTGGTGTGAGTTAGAGTCAAACGTTTCCCATATTGAAATGAGGCTGTGGGCAGCTCCAGAGAATGTCTGGTGGCAAACGTTGGCTTCCCAGGGAAGCAAGAAATCCCAGA
>NW_010159057.1:0-724 GCF_000695765.1 Mesitornis unicolor
ATTTAAACATGTAAATATTTTTACCTGTACCCATCGTACTTACAATCTCAATAAAGAAGAAGTCTCCAGTTAGTTTGATGCTCATGATTAGCATTTATTAGTTCCCTCCCTTCTCATTTTTAAATAAAGAATCTCATTCAGCTATTCCATTATTTTGCCTGGACTCAAAGATCATGAATGCACATCTCATTTGTGTTTTTTAAATATTAGTAAAACAATCTTTCTTTCACTTTTCTGGCATTTCCCTAGCGCTCCTAGTGACACTGCAGATCAACATCTTCGGTAGTTTCTGCTCAAAAGCTTTTGAGTTACTTTTGGACAAAACCCCACATTTCCCCATTGTTGTGCAATGTTTGCATCTTCATCTGGCCTTCTCCATAGTTCTTGCCCTGAGCAGGATCTCTGTTGAGTATTGGCCTGGTACCACTGATATAACTGGTTTTAATGTGAAATAAGTATAACAAAGCCCAATGAAAAGACAACTTATTTTTATTTAATTAGCTGGTTCAGACTGCTTTCTTTCTTTTGAATTTACCTATCTGCCACCATCCTGCTGTTACAGGATGCATCTATTGGCCACATTTCAGTTGCTGTAGGTGACTGCAGGTGCTACCACACATTGCCTATGGAGTGCCCTTCAGAGGAGGTCAACAGGTATTGGAAATACCTGCCCTGGGGTCAAGCCAGGAAAGAGAGAAGCCCAGGATAAGAAAGTGTCAGGCTG
>NW_010159058.1:0-81586 GCF_000695765.1 Mesitornis unicolor
GGAAGAGGCTTTTTTTTTAAAAAAACCCAACCAACCAAAAAGCTACGTTGTTGGAGGCGAGCACCGGAGAAATGCCAGCCCTGTCCAGGCCATTATTTCCCTCCTTCTGCCAAGGAATGGCTTTGCTGGTTTCCAGGCTTGCAAATAAAACTTGCAAACCAAAAAGTGCTGGTTTCCAGGAAAAGCACTTCTGTTTTTTAACCTCCCTCTTGCTGTCTAATTACTGATGTGTTCGACCACCGAAGAACAGCTTCATAAAACTGTCTGGGAAACCCAGAGGCAGATGCCTTCGCACGGTTGTACAGTTACAGAGATGTGTAACTATGCACATGCACATATATACACACACACATGCTAATATATGTGCATAGCTAGGTGCACAAAGGCTTTCCAGAGTTTTACAAGGCATTTATGGGTATTGAGCCCAATCGCACCAAAGAACCAGTCTCTTTAAAGGCTCCTAGGAGCTATGGTAATACAAGTAATAAAACTCGGATATCTGCATATGCACTTTTATGAAGCCACAAGTGTTCTCTTTCACAGTTATTTGCACGCCACTTGGAAGTAACCCATTATAGCTGTTTACATACAGAAAACAATGACTCACTCTGCAAAAAGTAAAGTATAATGAAAAGAGGTGAATTAGTAGTTTATAAAGTTCAAGAGATAGCTGTTATTTTCCATAAATCACAGAGAATGAGCGAAAGAGATGGATTTTTAAATGCACCCAGTGTAACAAACGCGTGAAACTTGCAGCTGCAGGAGTACCATGGGCTGTGACCCTAGGCAAGCCCCTCTTTCTACTGGGGCTGTGCCCTCAAAACTAGAGAGTGTACTGTTTAAAGGTAAAAGAAGTAATCATTCAGTTCCCGAGTATGTTATCTCCGCAGTTTCTGTTTCATTCTTTCTCCTGACTCTGTAAGGCCACATGCAGCATCATTTCTGCAACTCTATAACCAAGCTGGCAGGCATGATTTGAAATAGAAAATTTGCACTGAAGCAGAAAAGAGCTTTTGCAGTATGTATTTCAATGTCTCTTCAAACAGAGTTCTTTGTGCTCAGAAAACACATAAAAGCAAAACTTTTGGTCATTCTTTTTGATTCAGGTGGCATCAGCCACCTTTTCTCAACTGTTGCTTGTTGGACATGTGACTCCAGTTCCTGTCCCAGTGAGACCAGTGGGCCAGCTGTGATGGCAACATGGCTAATATTCTCCTGTGAGGCTGGCACCAGCCAGGACAAACAAGGTCAATTCCCCTGTTTTGCAAAGCAGAAGAGATTGCAAGCCTATGTCCAGTGCTAGATGATAATTTTAGAAGTGCTTCTCTTGATAAATACAAACATGGGTCTTTTAAGATGGCATAGCATGAAGGAAAAGACACTTGAGGGAACATTTTTAAATATTAAGTTTTCAATTTAACTTGCTAACCCCTAAGTAAAGCCAGAGATTCTTAGCTGAGGCTTACATTTAAAAATAATTATGTGTGCATAACTGTGGGGTGTAAGTGTGGTTGGTTGGGTAGATAGGCAGATATACAGCTTTCTTGCTGTACATATAATATGTGCTTTTTGCTCTCAGAGTTGTGGATGCTGAAAGCATTGGAACAGCAAGTTACAAACAGAATACTTGTGATAGGATGCTTTGCTTGGTAGCTTTTCCCCCAGATTTAGACAGGCTTGCCGAGCAGCAGCAAATGGCATTGGGTTGTTCACTGAAACCTTCTGGAGAGCTGCAGTGCACTCCCTGTGTGACAGGGAGGCCCATGAAGGCAGAAGGAGGATTTTCATGGGATGGAGACTGAAGCTACTGTAACCATCCCTGTGGCAAGAACACCCACAGGAACAGGTAATTTGCCCCTCCCACACCAACTAACAGCCAGAAGCAAAAAATGTTAAAGTAAGTTACATCATCGTTTGCCTGTATCATTACTAAGGAGGAACTGAAAGCTGTTTTATGAGGAGCAGACAGACAAGACTAGCTTGAGCTTGAGACATAAAAAACCCAAACCACTAAGATACCTGAAGGCATCCCAATTAAGTGATATTACCATCCTGATCAAGATGCAGTCATTGTTAGTAAGCAACCCTGATTTTCAACAGAGATATTCCAATTAGGTAGATTTCCTGATTAGGTGCACTTAAATTAAGTGGAGAGAACTGTGTGGAGGAAATGTGGATGGCTTTTATAAAGGCCTGCTTCAGAGGGAGACTGTCACTCGCAGTAAGGCATAAGCAGGGTTCAGACTGTGTAGCCCACAATCACAGCGATGCCCTTTTGCCCCAAGCTGAGCAACTGTCTGACCTTGAAGGCATCCAGCCTTGGTTGGTGACTCTGTCTTTTACCTGCGTGTTCCCTGGGCACTGGTAGCTCTGCTACTGGGCATGCCCCCAACCGCCTGAGTCAGAGCATCTTGGCACCTATTTTTGGCCTAAATCCCAGCGAGATCCAAAAAGTAGGCAGAGTGGCGTCTGAGTACCCGCAGGGGCTGATCCTATTGGATAATGTCTTGGGCTTTGGGATAAATTTGAAAGGAAGGTCCTTATCAGCTCTGCACTGCGTAACTCTGTATTTTAGGGGTCTCAGGTCTCACCAGAGCCTCACGGTTTTTGGATGGAGTTACTCGAGGTGACACAATTTGGCAGTAGTCACAAAGCTTTTTATGCCATTGCCTCCTTCCTTGTAACTCAGGCCTCAAGCTTGAAGGTCTAAAGCACAGGTTCTGGAGGGAAAAAAAGTGCAGACAGCAAGACTTCCAGACACCGGTTCTTTTGAAAGACCTGAGCTGAACCTGCCAAGTGAGCTGAGTGAAGAAGAAAAGGGTATTAGGCTCACAACTAGCTGTGCTGCCCTTGACATTCACCATGGGCACAGATTCATCCAAAACAACTCTTCTGGTTAGGAGATAGCTCTGTGAAAGGAGATTGCAGTGGACAGGGATGACCTACCTGGGCCATGGGAAGAGCTTCATGTCTCTCCTTGCATCTATTTCCCTCCAGAGACTGGGCTTGTCTTGCATCTACACACTGAATAAGGGAAAGAATGTGTACCCTTCACCACACCTCTAGCTTTCAACATTTGCTGAGCTTGTTTGTCTATTTTGGGTTTTTTCCCCTATGACTTTTGAGATTGTAATCTCATCAGGGTAGGTACTGCCTTGTGTTCTACATTTGTGCACTGTCTAGCTCCTGACTGTGCTCAGGATCTCAAGCTGATGTGCTAATAATGAATAAACATAATTATCTTGAGGTATACTCTTCAGGGATTCATCTGGAACCAATTGGACTGGGGATAAAACACACCATTTCCTTTGGAAGAGAAGGGCTTATGGAAACCACTCAGCTAAAATGATCACTCTCTGCGGAGGTGAACACAGGCATTGCATCCAGTGGTGTTCATCACAGATTTGCATAGACTGAATGGTACATCGTGTCCCTCTTTCTTCTAAATTGAGGGGAATGGCAGCAGACATCTAAACCTCTTTGAAGAAAAAGATGACACAGGGTTTTCCTGCTGACCTGCAGCAAAGGTGTGCTCTTGAGGTGTGCCTGTTTTTCAATTTGCCTACCCATAGAAATTTCAAATGTAGTAGTTTCATACAGTTACTTCTTTTCAGAGGTCCTTTGCATGTATGTCATCCTGATCTTGCATGGCTGAGTGGCATGCAGTGAATCAGTCCAGAAATTCATATTTTTTAATTTTTTTTTAATTTTTCTTTTCATATTCTGCTTTCCCTTTCAAATGAGGCCAAATCCTCAAGCCATTAAGCTGAATTGCATCAGCTGTGGCTCTGGCTTGGAGAAATTAAAGGTGAGCACCTGTGCTAGCTCAGCATTACTATGGTGAATGAACTTACAGAAGTTAAGTCACTGGAGAGTGAGCAAGACTAGAACTTGGATGCTGCTGCTAGATATCAGGTATATTATGTGCTGGGTGGTGGTAGGGAAAACTGCTGCTTTGGGCAGCTCTAGCATTAAGACTGTTTTTTTACTCTGTCCATCACAGAGTGCAGTGTGCAATGGTGGCATAGGAATTTTTTTTTTCCTGGAGTTAAGTACGCCTGTTTAAATCTTCAAAATAATGTTATCTCTTCAGTGCATTTCCCATTGAAGTGAATGGAAATGTTTCCATTGACTTTGAAGCAAGATTTCCTCCACCTCCTCCTTCTTAAAAAAACTAATCAAGCATGTTTAGTAGAAACCTATGAGAGCTGTCTAATGACTGGCTCGCTTTGCCCAGGGAAAAATGTAACTATAAACTGAAACACGATGCTGAAAAACTAAGTTTAGTAGAAAGTGTTTAGTCTAGTGCTAGATGAATGATGGAAGCTTGTATTTGTGAATAATTTATTTGACAATTGGTGGGGAAAAGAAATGACCAAAAGAATTCTTTGCTCGTTTTTCTTTGCCTGTCTACAAAACTGGCTGAACAATGCGCAAACAAATTGCTAATATTTATTCAGAAGCAAAGAGGTCAGCTTTTGTTAAAAGTGTTTTTAGCAGTAACTTGGACTAGCACCAGACTAACTTAATTTTCTTGTGTTCTCTGCATAGTAAACAATGGAAGTTGATCTATTAGTTACTAAATTGACTGTGAATTTGCATCTCACAAGCAGCTCTTGCCACTCTACTGCAAATCCTATGTTGCACATACTGAAGCTTGGCTTTCATGCCCACGGCCAACTTACTGAGAAATTAGAAACCTCTGTGAGTTTCACTTTATAGCCCTTACAGTGAGCGCTGGTCACCTTCAGACCCTCTAGAAAGGGGCTTCTTCAAAGCCACGTGCAGTGTTGCAGATGTCAGCTACATCCCAGGCTGAGGGAGCAGAAGTTCCACTGCTAAAGAGAAGGCATGTTTCATGATCAGGAAGGCTGCCATCTCCATATAAGATGATGCAAATAGTTGCTGATTGCCAGACAGAAGCTGCTTATTAGTTATTTTTCCTCTTGGTGAGAGAGGAAATACAGACAGATGGTGGAGTCTCTAAAGAGCTGTCTTTATTAGCTTGACCTGACAGCAGCACAGAGATGTTTTGCTTGGGGACAAAATCCACGTTTTGCCTTGCAATTTAGTGAGCTTGTCTGCATCACCTCCTACACTTCCTCCTACAACCTTTCTCTTCCACTATGACACACTCAGGCTTCTTTCTTGCTAGTCCAGAGGATGCTCTGCTACCTTCTCCTATGTCACTAAATGAACTTAAAAATGTTCTAAAAGGAATGTGTTTTTAATGCCTTTCTGTCCTCCTCACCCCTTCAGGAAGACTACAGAAACTTTTATTTTCTTTTTATTTTTTTATTTTTTTTTTCCCCTACACAGAACACTGAAAGTACAAGAGCATGCCTCTTTCCACAGATGATCTCCCTGATCCCAGATTTCAGTGCTATTGCTTTTGGTAGGTTTCAGATTAGATAAGGACTGCTGTGGGGCTGGAACATGGCTGTGAGTATGTACCATCAGGCACCTGTAAGCCCCATAGAAGTCAGAGGAAGCTGTAGGTACTTGAACATCTTTTGGACAGGGTCCTGTCAGCTTGGTGCCTGCCTATACGTCCTCCACATGCTATCAGCCTAAGCTTATGTTTATCCTCTTTGAGAGGATAAGCATAGTTTTAAGGTGCTTGCATTATTTCAGTATTTTCTGTTCAGGTGGAAATAGTACACCCTCTTCATGGTTTCAGCTCTTCAGAACTGCTTCTCTGTGTGTGTGTGAGTGCTGAAAGGGGAGGCAAGGTGAATCCTTCTAAATGATAGTCACCTGCTCTTGCAGGAGTAGCATTCCCCAAGCTTTCTTAGTTCTCATCTGTTTTCCCAAAAGCTACCTGACAGCATGAAGGAGATTGGATCATAGCATCATTTCTTCTTGGAGTGTGGGACCTACTTGCCCCTTCATGCAGAAAGGTTGAAATCTGATTAGAGCTGTTGCAGGACAAGAGAGGGTGTGAGACATGGAAACAGCAGGTCATAGGTTTTATTTTCAACCTTAGCTCAGGTGAGGTCCCAGTGCCTGCAGAGAAGCACTGCCTGATTAAATGCTACAGCCCTTGCCTGTATGTGCTGTGTCACGGAGTCCAGAGGTGCACGGAAATATACTTAACTCCATGCCACAAACTGAAGCAGTCACTAGCAGCTTTGTCCTCAGACATGACGCAAATTCAGCACAGCCTTGTTTGTGCTTGGCTACAAAAAGCCAACTAGGTATCAGCCCAGCTCCTGGCATAATTTGGAGCAGTAAGGTGGTAGTGAACTATATGGTGCTCTCACAACCTCCTTCTCCTACCTGTTTTTGAGAATAAAGAAGAATGGACTAAACCCAGGGGTTTTTACCCAGGCTACTCCCCTGGGCTCAGTGATGGCAGTGTCAGACAGACACTGCAGAGGAATCGTGTTATGTATGGGGAAACTGTGTTTAGGCTCATGCCTTTTTGCAGTGCTAGAAGGTCAGAAGATGCCCTTAATAGAAAGCAGAGCCCAAACCCTTGGCTGCCCTGGCCTTACTCAAGGAGAGCTCACTCCTAAAACCCCAAGCATGAGCTGAATAAAACAGAAGCATGGACTTTGGGATCTGATGCTTTTGGGGCTGCTCATAAGTTGTTTGAGCTGTAAGTATTCTTGATTCTGCATGCTGCTTGTAGGATCAAGCCCTGGTAAGCTGCTGAGAGTGACTCCTGCTCCTCCTGGAGCCAAAGGTAGCTTGGGGTAATCAGCACGTATGGGTATAAGCTTCAATAGTGGGAGCCTGCTGAGAGCACAGTTTAATTTCACTGTGGTATGCAGCACTCCAAGAAAACTCCCAGACTCGGTCCCTTTCGTTCAAGCACAACCCCTTATCAAGGTCCTTGGCAGCAATTCACTTACAGAAAGGAGCAGCTGTCATGGTATTCCCACATACAAACACAGAAAAACAACCCCTCCCTACTTTCAGTGGAGCAGTGTTATGTAGTAAGAATAATTACAATATTTAACAGTTGTATCTGTGCTTTTAATCTTCAAAGTGCTTAACGAGCACCAGCTACAGGTAATTGTAGCTGCAGAGTGATGTGGCTGTTTGCAAAAAGAGGAGAATTGTGTGTGTGACTGCTCCAGTGGTCCTGCACAGGGCGGGCACAGTGCAAGTAGGACTATAGAGGCTCAATGACATGGACTCTCTCCACTGCTAGGTTTGTTTTTTTTTAAAATTTTTTTTTTTCTGCCACCAGTTGCTACTCTCCTGCCTGAAGTTACTGACTTTTTTGGGTCTGTCAGTGGAATTGCTCACCTTATGGTTTCCCAACCCACCTCTGTCCCAGTGAACCAGGTTAGGAAAGATCTATATGGCAAGCTACTTTAGCTGACCTGGCTTGTTTTGACTGGGATGGATCAGGGAGTGCTGGGCTGAGCAGCTCAGCCAGCAGACCTGGGAAAGTGGTGGCTCCTGGCAGATGGGCAGAAACAAAGATGACTGTGGACAGGCTTGTAGGAGGCTGGCAACTGTGGCAGCTGGCACAAGAGGTGCATGTCTGACACAGAGAGATGAGGCCACGCTGGTTCCTCCTCCTTTGGTTTGTCTCTCACTCCTAAGGAACTTGGTGTGGAAAGCCTCACCGTAAAAGGCATTATTTGTTTCCTTAGCCTTCTTGCTGTATCCGTATGGCTCTTGGCTAACACTGGAAAACTAGAATGGGTAGTGGAGAAATTGTTGATGCTTTCAATGTTTCTGCTTTCAGATATTTTTTATAGAAAGGAAGGACAAAAGTCAGCTTTTCAGTCTTTTTTTTTGAGGAGGAAGGTCATAAGACAGCTCTTCAATCCTACCATTTTTATGACCATCCGTTACTGCCTCAATCTGCAAAATTGGCTATTTGCTCTTGCAGCATCACTCCTGCATCCTCTTGTGTTGCTTTCTCAGTACTCAGGTAAAGCCTCTGTTCTTGCCTAAAGTAGGCAAATAAGATGAGTGGATGTGAAATGCATCATCAGAGCATGCAGCTCTACAGGGTACCAGCTGCCAGCACCTAGGAAGCTGGAGCGCAGCTTTATACAGAGCATCCTGACCATCCAGTTCAGCTCCTTGCCTTCACAGGCAAAAAGGCTTTATATTTATTAATGTAAAGTGATCACACAGGCAAACGAAGGCTGTGTTGGTCTGATCCCTTCCAACCTCAACAGCTCTGTAAGTCTGTGTACTGACTGTACTGTTTAGATAAGTTTGAGGCCCACTTACCTTGCAAATTGATTCTAAACAAAGCAAATCCAAACCTAACTGCTGGGATCTTTGTTTTCACTGGAAATCACACACTTATCTGTGCAGTATGAATGTGTGTCCCTCCTGCCAGTTAAGAGGAAAATTAAGGTAATATATATTGTAAGGTAATAACAATACATTAACAGGAATTGGTTCATTCGAAGGAGTTAGCTCAGGTTTTGCTTTTATTTTAACTGTGCATGCACATTGTCATTTTCCCCTTGAGCATTGTTTTGGGGAGAAGATTGTGAAACTCTGAGCTAATTCTCTCTTGTGCTGCAGCTTCATTATTATGTACATAACTGCAAAAAACCAAAATCTCTACTTCATGGAAATATGCCCCATAACAGTGTTGTCTCTGTCCCTTTGGTTAATGAGGTTTAGTCATATAATTCTTCCAGATTTCATTATTATGAATTGGATAACATTTTTTTAAGGACTCCACTCCTGAAATAAATTGATGAAATGAGGATCTTGCAATTCTCCTAAAAAAATCCTAAAAGGTTTCTAGATCTTGTCATTACAGAGGAAAGTATCCTGTGAATGTGAGTGTACCTCTGAAGTGAAGAAAAAAGCTCTGGAAACACATGCACAAACCAACCTCTGAAGTTTAACCCTGTGACTCTTAAGTTCCTTCTCCTTTTTGAGCCCTCAAATATTGTGACTGTCAGCGCTGCAGAAGCGGTCAGCTTTCAAAGCCAGCTGCTTACAGGGAAGCAATGCCCTGGGAGAAGGAGCAAACCTAAGCTCTCAGCTTGGAAACTCAGACTCCTGCCTGTGTGGTTCTGTGGTGGGACTGTCTGTGAGATCAGGAAGCCCCCCCCCTAAAATCCTCTCCCTTGCTCTCACAGTTCCAATTAAGTGCAATCAGTTGCACAATCAGTCTTTTGCTCTTAATAAAGTCAGTTATCTTTTTCCTTCTAATTCCCCTCCAGGTTTTTTAACAATTGTTCAGACAGACACAACAAGCAGCTTTTGTAAAGGAAGAGTGTAGGCGTTTCCTTTGGCTGTTTTCACTTTCTGCCTATGATGATATTATGCTCCGCACCCTCCCCAAGTCCAAATCATATACAATGAGTGTGCTAGAGGCCCATTTTTTTTTCCAACTGCCATGGATTGAGTACCCTAATTTGATAGCAAAGTCATGCCAAAATATTTTGGGGGAAGGGAGAGAATAGACATTTTGTCATCTTTGTGTTGTTGATGAGTCAGACTATTTAAACTAAGAAAAGGTTTAAAAAAGGGAAGGGAAATGCTCTGCAGCCTTATCTACTCTAACATTAATTTGGGTAGAAGGTAGGAGTGGAGGAAGTCTGAGTCAATCTCTTCCTCGTTCAAGTTGCCTTTAGATGGTTAGCATCAGCTGCAAGCCAAAAGAAGATGCATTAAACTGTTGTGCACCATCAAGTGACTGTGACAGAGAGGGAGAGGCCCCATGTGTGCTCACCATGGCTTTGTGTGTGTGCAGAAGCTATGCATGCTTGATATGTGTATGTAAAAAAGGTCAGCACTGGCTTCAGTTTTTTTAACTCCCATGCATTGCTATGTGGGAGGGAGACTATGTTGTACCCATACAAAGAATATTTATACCTGAATAAACCTGTACCTGTCTCTTGGCTTAAAAAACCTGCAGTCCTTAATTGACATGGTCATGAAACTGCAAAGATTATCCATGGGTCAGACTATGTCTGGAAGCAGAACTGGTTGGTTCAATTCAAAGTGGATGAGAAGATTAGATCGAAGATTAGATTGAGAAGATACCAAGTAACTTAAGAAAAAGGAGAAAAGAAAAAAAAAGAAAATAAAATAAAATAAAAAAAAAAGGTGTAGTCAGGAGAGTTGCAAGTGACCTGAATGGGAAGAAGAGGCAAGAGGGTGTGGTACTGTGGAAAGTGCCAGCAGCACAGTCCTTACTTAAACTTTACTTAAACATGCCTGCATGTTGATTTTAGCGTAGGGACAGTCAAGTCAGGCATACGTGTTTAAAGGAAAAGAGAGGAGGAATGTCAAGAAAGTGGCATTACCTCACTGTGAAATAAAAACAAACTGAGTCAGTGAGAAGCCTGGTGTCCTAGGGGAACGGGTTGAAATCACATTACACAAGGGCACATTTGCACTACAACAACTCCTGCTCCTGTCAATAAACCCAAGCCAGCTTGCTTGTGCATAGGGTCAGCTTCTCCAGCAGGTTTTGCAGCCCATAGTGAGCACTGTGCTCCTGTGTTTACACTGCTATGGGTCCCCAAACAAGGTGATTTGAAGCTAGCTCAGCTGGGCCTGTCCTACATCCAGTTGCTGTAGTACAGACGTGCCCTGGGAAGTTTAAAAGTGAGTAAAACCCAGATGAATATGCAAAGGTGGTAACAAGAAAATGAGAAGCAAGTGCTACCCTACCTGATGGGCCATCTTCAACTCTATCTTTGAAGGCTAACCCTGCCAGAAGGTGAAGAGGTGCGGAAAACTTTTTCTCATTTTATTATCCATCCACTTCTGTCCCTGGTCATAGTCTCCAGCTGGCTCAGTTGAAGGCAAATCTTCTAGCATAGCTCAGAGGAAAGCTGCTCCAGATGATCCCAAACAACAGTGGCACCAAGGCAATAATATGGTAGCAGAGACCTGTTGGATACTGAGATTTCTCATGAATGCCCCTTTGCTTGGATTTAGCAATGGAGGAACTGTATAGGAGCTGCTGTGCTGGTTGCAAGCCAGGAGGCTATCTCCTTGCACTGGGGTGATCCTCTCTTGGCTGGGTCTTCTGGCCTCGGGGCTGTTTGTGTTGTGAGGATGGCACAAAGCAGCCTTACTTCAGGGAAGGATTGGGGCCTGGTCCTTATCTTGCTTTGATTATATTAAATAATCTATCTGTCTGCCACATTATTTACATAACTCTTATTTAAATAGTTTTACATCAGACACACTGAATCATGAGACTGAAAGTCTAGACGATGCTTGCTAGGCTCAGCCTGCCTTTAACCCTCCTGTGTTGCCATTTTTCTTGTCTCTCCCTTCAGGACTACTCTGCTCTGGGCTCTGCATTTGGTCCACGCGGGACATACGAAGTGCCTGGCAGTCCCAGAACTTAAGAGTGAGGAAACTTAAATTGCTGAGCAGGGAAGGTGAGAATGGGGGCAGAATTAGGGGAGGGGGAGAAGGCTGTGAGCTGTTTGTCTGGTTTTACTAGGTCAGTTCTGAGTGAGGCTGCAGGGCAAATGGCTTTGGACAGGCACTGCACTGGAAAGCTGCTAAAGGAGATAATTCTTTTCAGGAAGAGCAGAAGAAAGAGGTATAGAGTTACTTTGTACTAAGTGGGCTTACAGGCAGGGACTGGAAGCTGGGAATGGGGGGGGGGGGGGGGGTAAAAAGGACATTTGTCATTTTAGAGAAAAGCCAAGAAAACCCATTTATTTCCCTAGGTTCTCCCCACTCCTCTAAAAGAGCATTATAAATTACCAATAATTCATAAGAGGCTTGTGTTATGGCATGCTTGACAAATTCATCTGTCTCTCCTTCTGAAGGCACATTCCAGGTTTTATACCTCGCTGTCACAAGCCTTGTTGTTATGATTTCATTATGTATTGATTTTGATATATGCTTTCTGCGATACTGTGCACACTGGAACCGAATCTCTGCTTTAGAAAAAAAGGGGACCCAAGCTTCTGGTTCCTCATCTTTCACCTCCCCAGGAAAAAATTTTGTCAAGAGTTGCTGCAGCCCCGGCCGCTGCTTCCAGAGGGCTTCGGGATGGCAAGGCTGAGATGGAGCAGCACTTCCACCTAGCGGTCCCTAAAAAATAAGGCAAGTGCTTCAATCTAGGGACCTTCAAGTCACCCAAAAAAAGCGTGAAGCAGATTTCCAAACCTGTATATCTTGACCTAATGTGTAGCAATGGGTTATTCATATCCTAGAAATAACAACATAACAAGCAAGTTTTTTCTATGTTCGGGTAAATTCCTGTGCTTATTTCAGTGGGCATTGATGCCGTTTACTAGACCACAAGTTCAGAGATCCCATGACAGCAATGTGAAGAAGAGAAGATAATGCATTCCTAAATTTAAAAGCAATGCAACACAGCATTGTGCTATACTTACAAAGTGCTCTGCAACTGTGTTTGCATCCTAAAGTATTTTACACATATCCATATTTTCACCCTTAGTTCACAGATGGAGAAAACAGGGTATGAGGGAGTATGGTAGATGCTTTAACAAATACCATCTGTTTTGTACCCGAATTTTTGGGTGCTGCATGTAGATGCTGTTCCCCAGAGAAGCTGAGCAGCTAACTGAAGTTGGTAAGGACTCAGAGTGCATGTGGATCCAGCACAGCAGGATCCTGGTCTGCAGGATACTGTCCCAGTGCAGACAAATAACCACCACAGGAACGGTACAGTATAATGTAATACCAGAGGAACCTTAGACCCTCTGAGAACCAGACCTAGAGAACTGATACCTTTTTGATGAGCAGATACTTCCAAACAAGCTAGAGACACCAAGCTCAGAATAACTCAGTGGGGTTAAGTCACATTGGCATTCCTTTTGAGAGCAAAAGCCCTATAAAAATTCTGAGGGGGAGGCCCAGATTTGCTGTCTCCAACTGCCATTGCCAAGCTGTGCTGCCTCCTTTCAGCAACTAGCTGTTGTGAAAGAGGAACTTGCTGTTCTGCAAGGGCTGTTTCCCAACAAGGAGGCTCAAAGGGTGGAACTGTTATTGTGAAGATTAGGGAATTACACACACACACACAAGCACATACACAAGCGCTCACACACATATCCACACCCTTCTCTGATTCCTGTGAAGGGAAGTTGTAAGTTCAAAAGTGAGGATCAGAGCAACTGAGGTGATTCTGCCATGGATGGCAGTATGTGATTGACATCTCTGGGCTGATTCAACATCCAGGCATGATATAAGGTGTGTTTAAGTTATTTTAAGATGCTGTGGCCTGCCTTAGGGTATCCTGAAATTCTGGCACCCCGCCAAATAGATTTGACTCCCTGGGGGAGGGGGTGATCTTCTGATAGCCGCATCTTCCTGATTGGCTGCCCAAATGCAATTATATTTAAAAAAGTCTTTATTGACAGAGAAAAATGAATAATTTGTACTGAAGGAACACACAGGTCATTGTTCCTTTTCTGCTGTGTGACTCATCCGGATCAAACTGCCTGTTTAGTATATCTACTAATGCAGCAACTTGGAAAAGCTAACCCATAAGTGCTTCTTTTGTTTCCTAAAAAACAATCACTGGGTGCCTTTTGATACTTTTAAATTTATTTTTTTCTTTAAGCCTGCCGTGTTTTGGAACGAGAAGAGCACAGGCACTTTCTTGGCAAAACTTCCATAACCTTTTCTGTTCCACCCTGAGACAGTACCCTCTTTTACTGGGCTTGCAAAAGCAGTGCTTTACACCTCCGAAGAGAGGAAACCTTCATGACATGCCTGTGAGGCGAGCAAGCCTGAAGGCTAGCATAATGTCACGCCTTATCATTACATCAGGTCCCAAATACGTTACTGAGGTCTGGACCCTGAGCATGACCTCCCTCGACCTGATCCATCAGCACTCGCTAGTGATTTTCAAAGGACAGGGGTAGGTTGGGAGCCTTTATCCTAGGCACCTTCTTTCCTCCCAGAAATACCTATTTGCACTCGCAGCCCCCACTGCCACTGAGATGACTGCGGTGTCAGGGTAGGAGCTTGTTGGTGCAGATCACTCCTGCTGCTCTTTTCTGCCCATCCACCGGTGAGCAGCACCAAGCAAGGGGTTTACAAGAGCATGCTGCTTCCCCACTCCTACCCTCCCCCCTTGTGCAGCTGCCTGCATCCTGCCCCTTTGGCACAGCAAAATTGCCCCCATGTGCAATGCAGCTGGAGAGGGTTCTGCCCACAGAGGAAGCATGACATTCATCCCTAAATGCCCAAACAGTTCTAAGTGTTTTTCCCCTCTCTTTTTTGTTTTGTTTAAGGTAGCTGACTTAGCTCCTAAGTTCTTTCAGATGAGGTATTAGTTAGAAGTAGTCTAATATGCAAATAAATATATTGACCCCTCATTAGGGAAAAAAAAAAAAAGGACTTCAGAGAATGCATTTATCTCAATACTGCTTGGGTAGTTGAAGCAGCTGCAAGAAAGCTAATAGCAGGGTTGAAACCAGACTTGCCAGCAATTTCATTCTTGGCCAGACAGTCAATTTTTTCATGCTTTTGTCTGGCTGTCTCTCTGTAGAGCTGCACAAGGAGAGAAGTTTTACTTTCTTTCGTTATTATACATATATTTTTCTGCTGAATTCATCTATGACTGCCATAATAACTCAGTGGCACTCTGTTTCCAAGGAAGCTTGAGTGACTAAATAATGAAGATGAATCGGGATTCCAGAAAAAAAAGAAAATTCTTCTTTTCCATGCAGCCCAAACCCAATAACCTGCTTTTGCCAACCTGTCCCTATGAAATAAAAAAGAGGCATTCATTTGTACTGTCTCATTTTCCTCTGTATACAGTGAAAGGATTTTTTGTTGCGATCTGTCACCATCATGTGCACTCTCAAAACAGCCTGTGCCCCCTTCTACACTAGGCAGCACGGAGAGCAGTTATTTTTAGTAGGAACTTGTTTAACATACCTATACGTTGGTTTGTAGCAGAGGTCACACTCTCTGGACTTCATTTCAGCTGGGATCCTCCTCTGGACAAAGGTGATGTGTCTTAGAGTGTCTTTGGCTTGGCAGGAACGTTTATTAAAATACCACAAGTTCAGACAATGCTGGTTACGAGGAGTGCACACTGCGTTATATGTGGGAGGACTGGCGCAGAGTTTCCAGTGAAAATGAAGTGACTTAGAAAACTCTTCTTCACCCTGGCACATCCCAGGGAGCGTATTCTGTGTCTGTGTGTCTGGTGGAGCCTGCTCGCGCTCGGTGCACAATGTGTGCTTGTACATGTCTCACAGAAAATCTTGGGAATCGTTTAGCTCCTCGCTTCAGCACAGCACAGGTTTCAAAGTGTCCCAGAGAGTATTATTTTGTGTCCAATGAAAGCCCGTCTCAGATTTTAAGCATAGCAGGGGCCAGAGTTTCAGCTGCTGTAAATCAATGTAGTTCCAGGGAAGCTGGTGGGGCTCCACCAATTTACACTGGCTGAAAATCTGGCCCTGATGCTCTGCCCTGAAGATGTGGACAGCATGGGCAGGAGGCAGTGCCCTGTGTAATGAGAGCCTGTGGAGCAGCAGCACAATGCCTGCAGTGAGCCACAGAGCCCATGCAATGCGGTTTCATCATCCGACTGGGCAATGTGAGGACACGGATATTGCAAGACAATTTCAGGCTGTTGCCACAAGCTATTTTGCATCTCATGGAAACTTCAGCTGTCACAGGAGCCATGGCCTCTTCTCAGCCTTCCTTGCTGGTGATGAAAAAAGAGGCTGTTTCTTATTCCCTCTTTCTCTGGTCTTTCTGCATTTTGTAGAATGGGGAAGGCTTCCCCTAGCTTTTTCTTGCTTTTTTTTTTTCCTTAGTGCTACTTTGAGCTCCAGTTAAGCCTAGGGACTTTTTGTGATCCTAGCAGTAGGTCTCAACCAGTCAATGAGGGGCTTGAAGAACTGTCTCAGAAGGTGGAAGTCAATGGATTTAAAAGATCGAAGGCACTTTGCACCAGCTGACACTCCAGTCCTGTCCTTTTCAGTGATCCTCTGGGAACTGATTTCATGGCTGAACTCCTTTGACTTTTGCTCTGTCTCTTGCCGTCTCTGAATTCACTGTTCAACTGATAGTTCAAAGTATATGTCAAATTTGAGGTGAAAAATAACACAAAGAAAATGAGGAATGTATTTTCAGCTTCGTCCCTTAAAGCTGATAGTATGCAATTCTTTTAACTTCATAGCCATTTGTACGTCATCCTCCAACTGGATGATGGCCACTGATAATAAACCTAGCAAAAAGTTAATGGAGCTATGCTCACTTGTACCTGCTGACCAAGTGGCCTGGCATTTTTTTCCTCCTGTTTTTGGTCCATAAATCCCTAAGCAGGTTGATATCTGACCACCTGAGAGATCACACGTGACTTGTCAAGGCAGTTTTGCTGCTGACAGTGCTCAGTGTACAAAGTTACAGCACTCTGGTTTTCACCTGCACGTCTGCCTTCCCCTACATCTGAGGTGGAAAAAGATCCCAGGTAAGGCTGTAGTCAAGAGATCAACACCAAATATTTAACATCCAGCTCTGCCAGAGAGAGCTGTGACTTCAGTTTAAATTAGGTGTTCATCTGTGCTCCAGTGTCCAGACATACCTCTATCTCTTGAGATCAATGTAAGGACAAAATACAGTCACATTTGTGAGCTGCTCAGAAGTCAGGGTGACTACTCTGTTGTTATAGAGTGTTGCCCACTTTTGATTCTGTCTTAAGTCTCTGGGTGACTTTTTCCCTCAGTTAAGTGTCCATGAGACAGGACAAAAACATGTGAGCCTGAGAACTCAGACCTTCTGTCCCTACCTGCTACTGAAGCGAAAGCAAACTGAGTGAAGCTGTGGGTACAAGTGCTATTTTCATCTGGGATGTGCGTTCCTTAAGTACTTTGAAAATCCCATTATGTGCCTGAGTCAGCAATGCACTGTTTGGCCTGTAGCAAGGTGTCTACTCACTGATCTTTTTGCCAGCAGCAAGAAGACGAACCCAAATCTTTCAGTCTGGGCTGTGATTTCACTGATGTCATGTCAGTCCAAAATACAGCTGAATATGACTCTGTTTCATATACCGAGTTGTCTTCCAGCACCTCAAGATGTATATTCATCTTCAACAGGATTGAAGGATTTCAGTGGTTAGGAGGACTGTGGGATTTCCTGTTAACCGCTTATGCCAGTTATATTGGCAATAGTGATGGATAAAGGCAAGCAGTCAGGGTCCTGGCACCACAGCTACCGTTTTCCTGCGCTTATAAATTAGGTACATGATGGAGATATTCTGAGCTGTAAATGGTAGGATAGTGATAAATAGCAGGTCAGTACATGGGTAGATTTGTTGTAAGGGGAGAGAAGTGGCAGAGCCCCACGTGGAGCATGGGCACTTTTGTTTACACTTTTGTCAGCCACTTCCATCTCTGAGGGGTGAGTTCAGCTCAAGAAGAATACCCAGAAATAAATGTGGGAGGACACAAGACAGATCTGTAAGGTGCTGTTCTGGAGCCTCAGGCTTGCTCATCTGCTCCTTTTCTCTTTCTTTGTGCTTCTTTTAAGAGGTTACTTCCCTTGTCCCTTGACTGCCACTGCCTCTGGATGCCTCACTTTCCCTGCTAGGTTGGGCAGATGCTGGGGCTGCTGTGAACAAAGTCTGCAATGGTAGATAGAAACTGTCAGTCCTAGGGTGCATTCCCCTTTCCCCCATGTCCCTTAAAGCCCTTTCTTTGACCACTGCCACCACCCGAGTCACTACTCCAACCAGGGGAATGAGCAGGTGGTGACTGTGTTATTTGTGCTGCCAAGTGTTATCAGTCCTGGGTCATGAGTAAGGAAGAAGGGGAAGGCTGAGCCCTGCTTATCTGGGGTCTGCTCTTGTCCTTTCCGTATGCCCCACAGCCTTAGCTCCCCTTGGGAGCAGCTGTAGTGACCTAAGGAAGCTCAGGTAGTAGGAGGAACAGTAAGCAGCATCTCTAAAAATCCAGAGGAGGCTCTGAAGAGTGGTGAAGGGGATGTGGGAGAGCAACAGCATTCAGGCATGGCCACCTGCCCTGCACCTCCTTTCCTTGCAGCCTCCAACCCCAGGTGATGGGAGGGTGCAGGAGGTGGTCCCCTAGGCAAGCTGTCCTCTGGAGGGCAGATCCTCAAGGCTGGGCTGTGAAGGACTTAGCGAGAGAAGAACATTTGCCTGCAGATATTCAGAACAGGACAAGGCTCTGAGCACCTGGATCTGATTTTGAAGTCACCTCTGCCTTGAGCATGGACCTGGAGTAGAGATCTCCAGAGATCCCTTCCAGCTGCAGTTGTTCTGTGACTTGTCTTCTTTTCCACTCAATCTTTGACTGTGAAAATCAAGTGCTGAGGTTAATTCAGAGTCTGTGTTTGGAGTTGTTGAGTAACAGTACACTTGTTTTCTCTCTGAAGATGGCGGGAATGCACCTAGTTCAGTCAACTTTGTCTTTTAATGTCTGCATTTGACACAAGGCACATGCATTTTACTCCTTGCTTAGCATCTGTTCCAAAGCTATTGCTCTGTGTTTATAACTAGGGTGCTCTGCAAAGAGCTGTATTGATGGGAATTGTTGCCATTTTCAAATGCAGTTTGCTATCTACCTTCTGAAGGTCCCTCTAAATCTCCTAGAAGATTTGCTTAGGTTAAAACTCCCTGAACCACTTCAGTCAAAATGGATTGGTTTAGCCAAGCTCTGCAATTTAAACCATTTTAGCTACTCAGATGCAAGGTGCGAAGGATGACTGAGGACTCCTTTGTGCTGAGAGGACAGCAATTGCTGGCAGTGACATATAGGTAAGGGGACTGGAGATTGCACCCTTTGTGGATGGCACAGCTGGATCTGGAAGAAGATACGTGGCCAGAATGACTGTAAAGTCAGATGCATTTTTGGGCCTACTGCTCCTCTTGTGATACTAGTTTTATGCTGGCAGGCAACTCTGGTGTTGAAAGAATCACTCCTGGAATACAATCGAGCAAGGAGGATGAGGACAGTCATTGTTATCTGACATATATTTTGTTCAATGTGTAACTCTGCAGGCCTCAAAATGAATTATTTTTGTTCTTAAAATATATATTTAAAGCTGCATTCATCTGCTTTTAAACTTCAATGTGGATTGGGAAACAAACTCTGCATGTCATTTGCCAAAGCTTGTTATTAAAAACGACATGTTTGCACTAAGAACAATCTGTTTCCGAAGCAGTCTTGAAGAATCTGAGCAAACAGCAGAAGTAAATTTAAGTCCGAAGAAATTGCACTGAAGAAAGTAATCAAATACATTTTTCTACCTATCTCAAGCACCTTGGATAAAGACAAATTTGCTTTTCTCAACTGCCCCTGGGGAGATCAAGTGGGAAGGAAATATTCAGTATGTATCTTTCCACATTCCCACATGAAGATGCAAGCTTTTTTAGCTTTGTGGCTGCCACATTCTGGGACACTGCTGTATCATCAGTCACATGGTGAAAAGACAGAAACTGAGACTGAGTCCATGCTAGTAAATCCAAGCACTCCTGGCAGACTTCCTTGGTCCTGGTAGATGTTTGCCTTTCCTAGTAAACTACTAGCACATTATCTGGCATGAATGTGGTCTGTTGCAGTTGACACTCTCTCTGACCAATTTTGAGGCCTGATCTGGCAACTGGAGTGTGTCATGGACTACACTCAGTAGGCAGTTTCCTTGCTGCCACCTTGTTTAGGAGACTAGTTCACTAGCAGACTGTTCTCCACCAGCTGGCCTGGATATTCAGTCCTAATTCAATAAGGGTCTAGTTGACCTGTATGGATATAGCCTGACTATAACCCAGCATGAGGCATGCATGTGCCATACTGGAATTCACCATGAAGCATTTTAGCTATTTAGTGGCCAGTGCAGACAGGTCAGTAAAACTCCTGGACTTTCATGTCATGTTACCTTGGAGGAGAGAGAGCTAGGACACTGGGTGCAAATTCAGCCATGGTGGGTCTTGGGAACACACTAACAGGGGGAGGGTAGAGATGCCCAAAGCCCCAGTGTGTTCAGTTTGTCCTTGCCAAGCTAGGACTCTTGCAAACAAGCACAAATCCTGCTTAGCTCACAGAATGATGAGAAGGAAAAAAATCACAAATGGTTTTCCATTCTGCTGTATCATTCCTAGAAGTTTTCCTGTAGACAAGAGCAGAGCTAGGATACTTTCCCTATGATACCAAGCTGGAGACTTGACTGTGCCATCCCTGCTTGAGCACCTTGGGGCAGGTTTTTGAGACTATCCACCTGATGAGGCTAAGCTTAAGACTTCTGTCCAAAATGTGCTGAGGCACTTGTATCATGTCTTGACCCTCATGGCTCCATTCCTAAGTTTTGATGTTGTTTTTATACTTCCGTCATCTTAACCTCTCCAGAGTTGTATTGTTATGTTTACCGTACAGAGTATCTTGGGAGCTGGAAGATAGAAAACTCCACTATTCAGAGGTGTGTTGGTTTCCAGGTAGTTCTTGGTGGAGGATGGAATGAATGTCTGGGACAAGAATCTGAGCATGTTTTGAAGGAAAGGAGACATCATCATTACTTTTGTCCTGCAGACACAGAGCAGAAGGTGAAAGACCAGGATCTGCTCAGGGTTTGTGCTAAGGGCTGGGAGCCTGTATGAGGCTGGAAGAAAAGGCAAAGGGAGTGACCATGGAACAGTAGCCACTGCAGTATTGACACTGGAAACGGAGGACTGGGAAGCCAGGCTGAATATGAGAAAGGCACTGTGAGCCAGTGCTGGGGAGACAAATAGTAGGCTGCAGCCAGAGTAAGGAGTTTTTATAGGCAGTTTATGGATCAGATGTTCATTTGATATCTATCTAGTGGCCTGCAAGCTGGGTATGGGACAGGGTCCATTTCCTGTGCACACCAGCTGTGATGTGCTATGTTTTCTCCAGGTAGGCTGTGGCTCACAACACACACTGCCTCTCACTCAGCATCTGCAGGTCTCTGAAATGTTGCAAATAGCTCACAATGCAGTAGTTCACAGTGCTGAGGAAAGCTTTTTGAGCAGGGAGGTTTAATTCTGCACCTGGCACCTACATAGCCCAGTCTGTAAGGCAAATGGATTCTGCCACAAACTGGTGCTCCTCGGCTATCTTGTCGTGTGTGACAGCTACCTCTGTCTAGCTATCTCTTCTTCTTTTGTTCATGTAAATAAATCTAGGTTGCAGCAACCCATAATTTACGTACACAATAAAGCTGCACAGAGCATTGCAGATGATTTGCAGTCATTAAGTAGTTGAACTTAGTTCTTCTCATTAGGCTAAAGGGGCAAACTGCACATGCAGTAGTAGTTTCAGTCTTTCCATAATCTGTGTTGCTTTTCTGCTCAGTTGTAGGTATTTTTCTCCTGCTGGAACCTCCATATCTCTATGAATTTCTACAGCATTTAAAATACTGTATAAAGAATGGACAATCCATTTTCTGGGTGCAAGGTTTTACCATTGTCCTTCTGTGCAAAGTATCTTATAAGGTAGCATCAGGTTATCCAGACACGATAAAAAACCAGTCTTCTTGCTGACATATTGTAATTATAAATTTGCATCATTTGGATGATGCTTGTCTAATTTTCAAACTCTTGTAAATTGATCCATTTTCCCCATAAGCTCCTTGTTTTCCCTCTCCTCCCCCAGCCTTGGTGTCAGCTGTTAATATAACTAATGTTTTTTTCTACTTCTACTTCCAGATAACTGCTGAAAATGTTAAACAAACCAGAGCTCTGGCAGGATCCTGCTAGACATTTCATCCAAACATATCATTTTACAACTATGATAAAAGGATCTGTTGGATTTTCTTTGGGGTGAGATAGTTCATTTGTATCCATTGCAACTAATGTTAGTGTGAGTAGAAAGCACTGAGATCTAAATGAGATAGATAAGTCATTACAATGAGGCCAAGTTCAAGAAAGAGTGGTATGAAAAATAGAGCACCATGGACAATTTGCTTTGAGTGTGGACTTCATTTTGTGCTGGGTGGTGCTAACACAGTGTGAGTAATTGAGTAACAGGCAGTAGGAACTGTTGGAGTGCAAAGACTCTTGTATTGCCCTATTTATTGGTAGAGTGCTGGAGAGAATCACTGTGAGATGTGTCTTCCTGGCCTGACTGGTATGTGCAGAAGAAAAAGGGGAATGAGAAGAACAATACTCATTTGCCCCCTCACAAAATTTGTATGCAGGCTTTTATATGGGTTTCTTTTTGACTCTCTCAAACATCTTCAAGTGGCATATTTTTGCACTGCTTTGTAATTGTAAGATTCATAAAAAGTATAAACAAGACATGAAAATATATTAAACAAATAAATCTGATGAATTAAAAAAAGTAAGGCAGTGCCCATGCACTGTCTTCACCTCACAGTTCAAAGCCACTGCTGAGTGCCTCAGCATGCTGCTTGAGTGGAAGTCACGAAGAGCACAGATTGCCTGGCAGGGCACCCACCGCACAGAGGCTAGTCTCTCAAAGAATACAAGTTTGATCCTCAAATGCTGCTTTCTCCTTGTAGGTCTCCCTGCATTTTGCCTGCTGGCAGGCAACCTGCCTTTCGTTAGTGCCTCTGTTCCCATCTAATTGTGTCCCTTGCTTTGGGCCTGATCCAAGGCTAACGGAGAGACTTTCTCTGGCTCCAGTCAGCTTTTGGAGCAGCTTCTTTGAAGGGAAAGGCTGGCAAAGGGCCGTGCAGAGAGCTATGAAGTGCTCATGCCTGTTCTCTTTGAGCTTAATGGTGCTCTCTGCTCTGAAGTGTTCATGCATGAGCATAGGGTAAAAAAAAAAAAAAAAGAAGAAAAAAGTGCTAAGCCAGGAGAAAGAGGGCAGGGGAACCTGATCCTGCATGAACTGGAGTGCAGCTGCATAGCCTTGAGCGTTATTGTGCATAGTAGCAAAAGTGAGGCCCAAAAGGGGAACGCTTAACTAAGTGCCTCACCAGCACTATGAGGTGCTTACACGCATGTCTCTTCAGACATGCCTGCTGTGAGGCTGGGTGGGAGTATTAAGGGATCCTGAGATTTAATGCTTTATGGTGAAAAGGACCAAAACAAGCGTTTCACTTACACCTCTACAGGAGTCTCTGCTGAGACTGGCATGAATACATTCTTAGCATGTGTGGTGCTGTATGGCCATGGCTTTTCACAGGCCAGTGGGTATTTTCTACGCTAGCAAACTTGGTGTTTCTTGAGTAGTGGGAGTGATAAACCACCTGAATTGCATTGAATGAAAAAGGCATTCCAAGAGCAGATAAAGAGAGAACAGGGCACACTAGTCAAGTAACATGCTAGAAAAATACTGCTTCTATAGCATCAGCAGTGATGGAAAGAAGCAAGAACTGAATGTGACTGGACAGTAAATATTATGAAATCATTATTAGTCAACTGAGAGTTTGTACAGAGCCAAAAGATTTCATTAACGTGACAAGCAGGCACATTTTTCCTCAAGCACAGTTCAGGGATTTGAATTGCTGTTCAGGAAAGCTATCTAACATTTTGCTCCTTTTCAAAGTAGGAGGTACAGCTACATACAGATGCAGAAAGAGAGGGGTGAAAAACATTGGCAAGTAGGATCCCTGCATCAGACTTATGGTGTATCTGGATGTGCCAGGCCTGAACATAAGGTACATCTCTATTTGTTGCTGCTTCCCAGTAAAGAGCATCTCTCCGCAAATATTAACCGGGGCCACAGTAATGGGCTCAGGACATAAATTTTGAAGAGCATGGCGTATCCGAGAAGTGAAAGAAATTTGCTCATGGACTGAACCTAAACTGGAGTTTTCCCATTCTTGGTTCGAGAAAGCCAGCTGGGATGCTTGAAGGCATCTGTCATGTACGACAGGAAGAGTGAACTTCCTTTCCCCAGACCCAGGGCTCACATGGTCCTTAGCCCAAGGGTATAATGAAAGCTGGAGAAACCAGCTGGAGAAGGCAGTGGAAGGTTTCCCTAAGAAACATTTGACTGTGAATGAGCTCCATGGGGAACCCAGAATCAGGCTCCACAGAAAACGAGAGGAAAATCAAGCTAATATGGAAAGGTGAGGTAAAGAAATAGCCAAAGATAGTATCTAAAAGAGGAAGGAAAAAATACAAATATTAAGTCAAGAGGAAGAAAAATGAATGAAGACCTGGAAAGGAAAAAACCCAGAATTAATGGTTACTCTCGGGTGCTGTCATTTTATTTCATTTTCAGTCATTTTCAGTAAATTTACTTAATGCTGAACTGGTGGTCTAGTGAAAATGTGTAGCTTTTGGGGACAGGTTTTTTAATATTAACCTATGTTTTAAATTGAAATTAAGAGACTGGAGTATTTTGTTGGTTGTTATTTGGATGCTTATATTTGGCACATTCCTTCAGGCATTGTTTTGTCAGTGGTCATTAGGGTAATGTTTTCATGGTGCGTGTGTGTGTGTGTGTGTGTGTGTGTGTGTGTGTGTGTGTGTGTGAGCCAGGGAGGTTGAAGAGAAGAAAGTGCAGCTTTTCCCAAATGGGGGTCATGACCCACAAGCTTAGTAGGTCAGAGTTGATGATTCAAAAAAAAAAAAAAAAGAGTTTTAATTTCCTTTCCTCCATGGCATGGGGACTGACTGAATGTGCAACAGGCACACAATCTGCTGGCTGCCCTCAATTTTCCCATCTTCAGGAGTTTGGGTTTTTTGCCATCTATGCTGAAATGAATAATGCAAATGCTGGTAGCTCATTACAGTTTAAGAAATGAGATGAGGACATTTTTCCTAATGCCACAAGTCCTTTATAGGGCAAGCAAGTTGCTCCTTGACACATGCTTGTAGGCTGCTGCTATGCACCTTGGTAACTCAGTGCTGGCAACTTTATCACATCTTTGTTGTGCAGCACAGATGCCCTGGTTATTAACTGCTCTGTGCTGGCACAGGAAAGACAATTGCATGATGGTTTCTGCTTTGAAACCACATCAAGTCCCCACAGCTTGAGCAGAGGAAGAACCTGTTAGAGCCCTGGTGGTAACAAGGGCAGTAGGGGCTTTCCAAAACCAGGGAGAGATGCACAAACATGTATGTAAGCCCATCCGGCACCCAGAGGACAATTGCCATATGTGCTCCCGCCATTGCCTTCCCCATGGTACTTGCTCCAGAAAATTCTTGTGGGTTTAACAAACGCCGATTTCATAATGTTTGAAGTGAGGAGCGAATCAGAGATCAGTGGGCTAGACATTAAAAATATTGTTGTTTGATTTGCCTAAATAAGGGTTCAGTTGCTTATTTCTGGCACACTACTAAGCTTGCTGGAAAAAGCTAGCATGATCTCTGAGTCTGGGAGCAGCAATGTGGTGGTTGTTTGTTTGTTCAGAAGTATGTATGCAGCTTCCAAGAAAGCCAGCAGGGCTGCACATGTGTATCTGCAGGGAAGAATTCCCATAGCCCATGTAAAACACATCCTTCTTATTATACTTTCACTGGAAAGACAGTTCACTGATCCCTATCCATCAAAATGTTTTGTGCTAAGTGGCGGGAAACAGATGAATGGCAGATGATTTAAAACTTCTTTGGTATTGGTTGAAAGCTGACAGCTATTTCAACCAGGCAGCGGGCTACCTCAGATGCTGATGCAGGACATGAGCATCTGACCTCTCTAATAGATACAGAAGTTCTGGGCAGAATGACGGATGCAATGTGCAAGCCAGCAGAGTGACTGCAGTTTGTGGGTCATACCTCATGCCAGTCTTGGCAACTGGACATTGGGTTCTATGATGATGCCAAGTCTGCAGAGCTGAAAAGCCCTCTTCTGGGCTGACCCAGATAATGTGGAAAATGTGGATAATGTAGAACAGGGGTGCACTGAGACTGGCTTAGTGTTTCACATATATATTGAGAAAATTCACACCTTCTTGTGCAAATAGATACCTATATTAGACAGACTTGATGGTTGTTAGGTACTTCGCTGTAGGAGGGAGCTGCAAATGTTTTGCCTAAACTTTACACCCCCCATCCCAAGTTTAGATTTATTATAACTGATGTAAACCTCAATGACACCTGCAGTGAGCTTTAGGCGATTGCAACTTACCTTGCGTTGCAGTGGCCTGGAAGCACCAGTTGCTGTGACTCAGCAGAAAGGAGCAGACCTTTTCCCTGGAGAGGCAGTAATTTCCATCTGAGGTATGGTCTCTTTTTAATCTACTCATGACAGATCTCTTGCAATCCGTGAAATATATTCTTCTTTCAGTCTGAGATGGTCTAAACTGATTTGCTTGTTTAAGCTAATTTATGCTAATCTGAAGTCGCCCTATTTCTACCAAAATAGCACCTAACAACTTTTCCATACATTTAATGAAAACTCTTTACAAAATTGGGCTGTAAGTTAAATTAAAAAGCCCTGGCAACAAATATGCACAAACCTGTCAATAATGCTGTGCAAACAGTACTTTGTTGCCTTTCATAATGTAATAAAAACATACTCATGTTTAAAGATCTACAACAAAATCTAAGGCTTCAGGATGCAGTGGGTTGAGAAACAACCCATGATGCCTCTGAGAGGAAATACATTTATTTCTTTAAATAAAAAGGAGAATGAAAAATGCCATACAGCCTTGAAATTATTAATAGGAATTGCAGAAAATTATGATTTGAGTATATACATTTGTTGGTGTTGACTCAGAGGAGTTTTTTGGCTTTCCAGTGGCTCACAGCTGGAAAACGTTTAGAGATAGGAAGCCTTGTTAGCCTGTTATTAGTTTCTCCTATCACGTCTCACGGGCAACATCAAAAATACAATATGGCTTTATTCCCCTTTGTCACTCCATTAGATTTACATTTAAACATCCATCCTACCATGAGCTTTAAAACAGAGCCTCGATTTGCATATTCTCCTGTACTACAGCAAAAGTTGTGAGAAACATTACAAAAACACGGACTTAGGTTTGAATTATGACCATTTTTAGATGATTCAATTAGCTGCTAATAGGTGTTCACAGTGGTATGTTGTATTGGGAAGTCAGGTTGTAGTTAATGGTTGCCATAAGTTAGAACGGTGTTAAAAACAGCCATCCTGTTTGGCTCAGTCATACAATCAGAGCTCTGTCTTTAGAGGTTAGCATGGCATACTGAATAGGCAGGAACCTGGGCATTTGCTGGTAATTTTATTGCTTTCCCTTCAGTGCTGAGTCGATATGAATAGGAATGGCTCTGTGGAACTGTGCAAAGAAGAGCCCTATTAACCCCCGGCCATCCTCTTGAGGAATTTTGCATCCCTGTAGGGTGCTTGTTACTGCAATTATGATTTCCATTCTGGATTTTCTTTGGAATGTGCAATCTGCATGCAAAAATCAGATAGCTGTGAGTATGACTGAGTTCATCACAAGCACAAAGAATAAACCCATTGATGGTTTAGAATTTTAAAACACGGGTAGCCACAGTAGAAAGTTAAGAGAAATGGGGAAGAGACTTGTCATCTGATCTTTCCATCTGTGTTACATTTCAAAGATAATTTCACTCTTCTGTCCAAACACGTGCTACTGTGTTACAGAATGTTCTGTCTTAGTCAGGATATTAAGTGACATATGATTAAGAAAGGAAAGGATATTACATGAAAAAAATACAGTGTGCAGACAAGTAAAATATACAGTGATATTAACCATTGAAGGCACATTCACATATCAGCATGTATAAATATAGAGGGGGTGTGTCTTGCAATATGTCTGGTATGTGAATCTGCTGATCCTACTAATTAATATTTATTTTTTGTATTACAACAGCAGCTAGAGATCTTAATTAAGGCTCCACCGAGCTTAATCCTGTACACGTATAGCAAAAGACAGGCATTGTTCCAAAGAGCTTCTAGTCTATCCAGATGGCATAAATGAACAGGGATGCAGATAGGAGCAAAAGTTAAAACTTAGCCAAGGGCTTGGTGAGCTGAAAGTGGGTTCCTCAGCTTTGAGTGAAGTACCTGAGGTCCACAGATGATGACCTAAAAAAACAAGGCATTTAAGACAAGGAATGACAGCATCTAACATACTAAACACCATGCCAACTAGCTGGTAAAATTGGGAAGTTTTATTCTTCAGACTGTCCTCTTTCCCCAGGCAGGACTGAGAGATCAGAGGGCTTTTCTGGAGTCCACAACTCTGTCCCTAGATGTTAGCCACAGCCAAGCCTAGGGGACAGCTGAGTGCATGCCCTGCTACTGCTAGAGGACCTCTGAACTTGCATCTCTTAAGTGAGCACCCAACAGTAAGAGGGCATCTTCAGGAGATGAGAAGTGGTGACATTGTCTCTCAACCCAGGTAGTGCATTTCACCCATGACAGCATCGTAGGGAAGACTTGGAGAATGAACAGAGAGGAGACTGGAAGCTTCAGCTCTCCATCCCATTGCAGCTGTGCTCATCCTCCCTCACTCCAGACATCCTTCCTCCCCCACATCCCGTTACTGGAGCAGAGTCCTTTGGGCAGGCAGTGGAGGGCCTTACGAACTGGAAAATATGAATATTGAAATAAAAAGTTAGTGAGTGAATCTGCCAGAGGCAGGAGGAGGAAGGCTGAGCAATGTGCCTGAGAGGCAATTTAACTGGGAGGGGCTAGGCCTAATTAAGATGAGGAGGTGGGTCAAGCAACAAGTGTACTATTGAGCATGCCTCAGGCTCAGCCCCTCTTTCAACACCTGCTTTATTAATACTTTCAGAGCAGTGGTACTGTGAATGGGGAAAGACTGGGTTTGGGGTGTGGTGGTACTTTTCTTCTCCTCTTCCTTCCTTAAGCAAAGATGTCCCATGCAGGCAGACCAGGGTAGCTCTTTTGCCTAAGAAGCAACCACAGCAGGGGTTTTAGTTGCACCATAGTAGGCTATGAAGTTGCTTGTTGAGATTGAATGAGTTAGATAGGAGTGCTGCTATAACACAGGACAATTTAATAGTGAGAAAGAGAGTAAAACTCTTAAGCTCTGGACCACAATCAGGACATTCAAAGCAGAAGGATGGGTTATATGCATAGTTGTAAGTCTCAGCCACAAAATAAACTGAGACAGGGTTGTCTGCTTCCACTAGAAAACATAGGTTTGAGATGTATGATTTTAGGAAGGTGCTGGCCTTTCTCTAATTTGCCATTACAAGACTATTGCAGTTGCAAATTTAGCTGCTATGTCTGCTGACTCTGCTTGTCTGGGTCAGTGTTTTGGGCATGACCAAGCTATGTGTATGCAGACTTGCTTGCTTATTGATTAAAATTAAAAGATGGTCTGGAACACGTATCTCCTCAGGCCCTTTGAGTGGCAGACAGAAAGAAATGGGTTAAAACTCTGAAACAACAGCAAAGCTACAGTGAGCTGGAAGCCATCAGCTCAAATGAGCAGACAGGTATTGTGAAGACCCTTGCCCACATAAAGAAATGGGAGCATCTGACAGATCATTCTACTCACTTACTGAGCCTGCTGTGAGACTGCTTCTTTCTCATTTTCTTTTTATGTGGGGATTCAAGGACTTGTTGCTTCATCTTAATGTCACTTAATATGACTTTGGTCTTAAAGATTTGGAAATGCTTTTGTAACTTTTAGGGCTGGTCAAAATACAGGGTAGGCTGGAAGGACGTCATGAATGCATTTGGAAATTTTTGGAATAAAGCCTAAGGAGGTAGTTTAGCTCTGTGAATGTTGAGAGAACCACTTAAAGTTCAGCAAGCTCTACAACTGGTTTCAAGGGGGATATTAAAAAATTTGAAAAGGTTCAGAGGCAAGTTACAAAAGCAACCAAAAGAGTGAAAAGAAACAAAAAACCCCGCAACCTCATGACAGCAAAAGATGTGAGGGGAGTTCTACTTATTTAGCTTGCAAACAAGTCACTTGTGGCAGGTTAAAGATACTTCAGTAGGATCAGTGATGCAATAGGAAGGGTCCTGCAGTTCAGCAGACATAGGTGTAAGAACAATACGGTGTTGGCCAGGAGTTGAAGCTAAGCAGCTTCAGACTGAAAACCAGGTGCACATTTTTAACAGCGAGGATAATTAACCATTGGAACAACTTAATAAGGACTGTGGTAGATTTTCTATGATTGCATGTTTATTGTGGTTGTTGTTCAACCACAACTATTGAACTTCAAGTACGAATTACTTAGCATAATCTTATAGTCCATGTTGTTCTAGATGTCAGACAAACTGTTCTCAGTAAGGCCCTCTGGCCTTAACACCCAAGCATTTGTATAGGATGGGGAACTTTATTTCTGCATTCTAGCACAACAGCCACAGGCACTGACATGGCTGCTGTTGGTATTATGGAAAGGGAAGGCTTGTAAGAGTTTGGGTCTCCAGGCATGCCAGCTCAAATCCAAACACGCTAACCACGTCTGAGAGGGACCATACTGAATGTGATGTTGAAATGTAGGCAGACTGCATTTAATCTATGTATTCCTGGCTGGGTGTGCTATCTGCAAGCTGGAGCTGGAGAACTCAAATCTTAAAAGAGACTCTTTGGTCCTTAGAGAATGGATTTGGTCTGAAAGATAGTTTTAAAAAGAAGTCCTCACAAATTAAGTCAGCTGCATACTGATTGTACTCTGTTTCAGGCAGCTAGTGCTGATAAAATGAAGCTACTCAGCTGCTGACAGGCAGGATGGAACTCTGAAGACTGATCAAAAAAAAAATCACAGTTGGGTCGCACTCCTTTGGACTTGGTAGCAGAGTCAGAAACACTCCTGAAGAGACCTAGACAGCAAATTTCTACATAGCTTGTCTTTCTGAGTCAGAATGTAATTTACTGTTTTCTAAGGAGAATCCTTTGAGCTTCTGACAGCCTTTGAGAGCACCAGAGGATGAGTTGGGACTGTGGCCCTCATATTACCATCCTGTTTTACATATACACATATCCTCAGAGGGGTAATATTTGAAAGGAAAAATGACACAAAATCTTTGGAAGCAAAGCTGCAGAAAAGTGATATCTTACAGTTCAAATCAGCCTTGGAGCCAGAAAATTTCACTCCACTATGGCAATGTGCAAACAGCATCTGATGTTTTTCCTTCAACTGACCGCAGCATGAAGAGGGAGAGGCTGTGCACAAATGGGCATTGCCTGTAAAGTTATACTTATGCCAGCCTGCCTGCAACAGTGACAGTAGATGCACATCCCTATGAAAGTCTTCAGCTGTCTGGCCTCCTTGCCTTTTAAGACACATTGCTCTTCTTGGTGGCTGTCTTGGTGTGCAGTAACAGAGTGGAGGTCAGTGACCTACAGCAAACAAGCCCACACAAGTCCATGATCAGCAAACCACCTACCAGGACCTGAGGTAGAGACCAGCAGACAGTCGGTAGGCTGATGATTCCCTGCTTTATTCCACTGGGTTACATGGAGCCAGCATCCAAATGATGAGAGGGCAAGAGGCTTGTCTCCACACTGGAGTGTCTGCGGGTGAATTCTGAAGGATTTCTGTATCTTGGGGTTTGTATCAAGAAGTGGGACAGCTGGAAAAGGAATTGGAGCAAGAATATTCTAATCAAAATAGTTGTGCTCCTGAGAATGTTAAATCTTCTTATAATCATTTATGAAATCAAAGACTAACTTCCTCTCTAAGTGGAAAGTCACTTCCACCAGATGGGGGTGGGAAACAGGGGACTGAACCTGATTAAAAAAAAGATCACCATTAAATGTCATTCTCCAGGAGAGAGACCTGCTGAAATGAAAGAGATTTATGTGTGATATTTAAAGTGTCCATGGTGTGGGAAGACTACACCAGAAGGAAAGTTTGTTTGATAATTACACTGGGAATACAGGAAGGAAAGCCTAATTCCTGTGCTGTAAGGGAGTCACGGGTTGACAAGTAGAAGAGAAGTGCAGGAATCCACATACAATTATTTATTAAGGAGTTCCACCTAGGTGTGTATGGCTGTGCGCAGCACAGCACAACAGAAACATGTGGAGATATAGAGCACAAATTCCTTGTGCCTACAGGGAGGTAGAGAGGAAAGACTGGTCATGTGTGATTAGACACCGAATGCTGGCTCTCAGGAAACAGAGGGTCAGTTCCTGCCTTGGCTGCAAGTTTCCTAGGGCTAGACATTTAATACCTTTGGTCTTGGTTTCCCACCTGTAAAATGGGAATAACATTTCTTTTGGCCTTACTTGTTTAGGTTATAAAATCGAGAAGACATGTCTGTCTTCCACTACATGCATATGCAGTGCCTAGCATGATGGGGGCCCCAGCTGTCCTTGAGCTGCTAGGTGCTATGTTGATACCAGTGTGTAAAGGAGAGGGAGATACTGGTAAGAAAAACTAGGTTACCAAGAGAGCCTCTGCCACCAGCAAGGCAGAGAGCTGTGTCCCTGACAAGGAGAAGCATGGAAGAAGATGAAAGCTGAAGATATGGAGAAGATAAAAGATTGGGATGGGGAAGTGGCTGACGTTGAAGGCTGGATCTTCTGAGCTCATTGAGGGTTTGTTTTGAGGAAGATTATGAGAATCTGAAGTCAACACTTGCAGATGAACCTTAGTAATAGCTGTGTTGACACAATTCTCATGCAATCCTTGTCACTTAATGTTAGCAATAACAAGGATGGGATCACACGCTATGGGAAGCAAGGAGAGTGCAGACAGTGCTCTCCATTAGGAAGGGTCTTGGGACTAGATTCAGTGTGGTTGTCCTGCCATGACTCTTCCCCTCTAGGTGACCCTTATTACCACAGAAGTAGTGTTTCAGAGTCATCAGGATGATGCAGAGTGCAGAAGATGTCTGGGATGAGAGAATCTTCTCGTCCACATACAGACCAGAGAGAACTTGTCCTGGTCAGGCATCTCACGCTGTTTCCAGATTAGGCTTTATCTATGTCGTTGCAGAGTTGGCAGCTTCGAAAGGGAGTTATGTGATATTCTTTTATGGAAAGATTGGCGAGGGAAGAATGGAAAGGAAGAGAATTAACAACAGAGCAGCTCCTGACATGTCCAGACCACTATTCTTGTGTAGCGACAGGGGTGTCTGAGAATCACATCACGCACATGGTCCTAAAAAGTGAGCATTGTAAACTGGAATCCTGATAATGGGCTGCCTGGCAGGGCTCTGCGATGCTCATGGGTTTGGGCACTGGAGACAGACCCTCTCTGTCAAGGCAGTGTTGGTCATTGTTATTTCTAGTTCTAAAAACAAGTGTATCAATGGCTCATCCAGATCTCAAATTGGAAATGAAATGCACTTTTCACTTGGAGGGGAAAAAAAAAAAAAAAATTTAAAAAAAAGAAAGAAAAAAGAGCAAGAAAAATTTATTGCTTGGATATTCCAGAGGTTGCTGTTTTCACTTCTTTTTTCCTCTCTCTCTCTCTGAAAGACCTGACTAGTTGTGAGTTTGAGAGTCTCAGGACCTGTCTACACAGGGGAATTTATCAGCCTAATTATGGCAGTATAATTAGGCTGATAAATTTGCCTGTGTATACAAGCCTTAATTTTAAAAGCCCCATTGTCTCTGAGTGCAAGCCTAGTAAGCAGTTGTATTTTAGGCACCTGAACTATGCTTGCCAGCTGTGGGCTGGCTGCCTAAGTCTTCGACCGAGTTTCCTCATTTCAAAGCAGTAGGGTTCTTTGGATACTAAAAGCCTGTATTAAATTAAACAGGAAGGTATCAAAGGAGTCATATTTTGTTGAAGCAACTTTCAGTTTCTTGTGAAATGTATTGACAAGGGTTTATAGGTCACCTCTGCCTCCTGCTTAGTGGAATGTCAGACCTGCTTCCATCTGCATCTCTCTCTGGTTACTGGTTTACCCACACAAGCAGCACCATTAACAGAGATACCCCTTTAGTTAAGGGATGAAAAATCTGGGGGTTTGAAGGTAAGATATATTCTTCTTATGGCATAGGTGCATGGTAGAGGTGATACTTATAGTCATTGAGATTTTTGCAGCACGTGAATTTTATTTTATTACATATACTTGTCTTTCTGTGCAAACACAGAATCATTGCCATGGAGGCAGAAAATCTCTGGGCAGTTTTGGACAGGAAAAACATGTATATAATAGTGTAGCTGATTAGCTCTTTCTCACTGTGGCTGTATACAAAAACGTCTTGGTCTGCATATACAATTGGCTAGACAGCTGTGAAGCTGGGTATTTACAAAGGGAACATACAGTGTGGTCTTGTGTCTCAGGCATGATTGTTTCTCCACAGCTATTTAAAAAGGTGTAAACCCAAATGAGTTAGGCTTCATTACAAAATGAGCTGGCTGAAATAATAGCTGTCCCCTTCCTAAAAATAGGCATTGTCCAAAGTGAAAGGGTGAGCTGGCTTCAATGTGCAGAGGAGTTTTGCTCGTGGATGCTTTGTGAAGATTTGCATGTCTGTGGAAGTGAAACAGGAGAGAGAGCTCCTCAGGAGCATGGGCAAAAGAAAGTGATATGTGTTCAAAATAGTCTTGAGAAAAGTGGGGAGGAAGTGTCCCTGAGCAAAGGTCAGACCTGAAATGGGTCTGAATTTGTGAGCAGTGATTCACATATTTGTGTTCAATTTCCAGTGTGGGAGATGCTTGGATGTATTGGTGTGAATTACAGGATGTCACCGAGATACTTGTATGTTGATGCCCTGGCCTGTGTGATGTCTATGCGGAGCTGTGTACCCTCCTTTTGGAGAACTTTGTCTGTTGGGTGGCTGCTCTGTTTTCTTCCTACTGGAGACATCGCCTGAATTCCTGGGACCTGATCAGGATTTAACAGATATTCACAGGAGCATTTCGCATTTCTGAGACCATTTAAGATGGTTTTCTTTGTGTTAGCATGAAACTTTGGGGCATGGTTATGGTGCAGCAAGAGTGGGATTTAGGAAGGAACAACCTGAACTTTGAGTCCTACTGGGCTAAGCTGGACAGGAGTGCACATCAGACCACATGTGGGTGGGAGGAGGAAGGGGCACTGGTCTTAGTTTCACCTCGAGGCTCTGTCAAATCACACCAACAGGCACGTTTTACCTCCCTTTTTGAAAGCATCAATATTTTCACATTTTCCAGTGTTGAATAGTGTAGAGTACCTTTGGGATTGGAAAGAGACCCTGTCTGTTTTTGTGGAGCTTGTGAGAACTTAGTGTCTCCAGAGGCATTTTCCCCTCTGTCAAACTTGGTTGAAATTGGAAAACAGGTTGAAAAATTACTAGGGAGACACAGGCGCCCATGCCTTAAACATATAGCCTGTGTGCATGATTCATCCAATTAATTTTTACAGGTGGTGCTGAAAGATGTTATTGAGGTGCAGATCCAAATTGTTCATAAATGCCCTGGTGAGTGCAACAGGACAAGTGGAAGATGAGAAACAACGTGTTGCTGTAGCAGACAGGCGTAGGAGGGCCACAAAGTGGCGGTGGGATGATGGGGATGGCCAACAAAGCAATTCTCTCAATGGGAAGTGCGTCCTCTGTGCCCAGGAATTTGAGAGCTGTGAGTTGCCTGCTTTTGGAAAAAAAAATGTTTTGCTACTGACAGAAGAGGGCGCGTGCTTTTTGGAGTCCCATTCATCTTCCCAGCACAAGAAACAATTTCGTAAAGGAAAGAGATTACCTAATCATGCTTTGGCTTTTTCCTTTGTCCGCTTATCTTACATTTTCTAGCCATTGATGGATAGGTAAAATCTTCCAGTCGTGACGGTATGAAGTCCTACGTAAATGGGCTGGTATGCAGAGCTGATACAACATGAGCTATCCATGCTTGGGCGATGTTAATGTGCATTAATGACAGAAAGGTCTAGCAACAAGGTGCAGCGCAACCATTTTCACATGTGAAGGTGCTGAATGGAAGTTTTGAGGTTTTTCACCACCATTTAGAAGATTTTCCTTCTCAACTATTGCAGATGGCAGTTAAACAAGATCCTTTTAATGATCTCTGGTTAAACCTTTTTTTCCTGCTTAATTGTTACAGTCTTCTTTGTTGTCTCTTTTTTTTTTCCTTCCTTTAAAATTGTGTCTGTAATTGTAATCTGTGCAAAGTTGTGTAAAATAAGAATCCATAAAGACTGAAGCTTATCTTCTTTGCCGACTTCTTATAAACCTAATGTAAATAATTTAGCTTTTTTTTTCTTTTCCTTTTTTCTTTTTTTAATGTCATTATTAGCAGATCTGGGGGGACAAAAAGAGGAAAGCCATGCTTTCAGATAGGTCAGCAGAATATTAAATATGTAGGTTTGCTATAAAACTTTGTGGTGAAATAGAATCACTTGTCAAGACATTTAGTTTATTTTTACCCTTCATCATTCATATTCCTACATCAGTTAGGTGCCGCACACAAATCAGGATTCTTTTGTCTTACATTCGAAACAAACACACAGTGAGAGGCAGCTCCAGGCCCAAACACATTACAGTATAAATATCCTGACAATAATTTGGCATCAGTTCTCTGATGCCCAATTAATCGGTTCTCTAATGCCCAATCTTAAAGCACTTCATCTTTTGCTCTCATGGTGGGTTCAGCACTCATCCTTCCCCAGATAATCCCAGAAGTAAAATTACAGTATTGGCCTTCTGGTGTGTTAACAGAGAAATGTTTCTAAATTTCAAGTTAAAGAGCACCCCAGTAGTATTTCTTTTACTATGTTGGTACAATAGAGAGGTTTATCTGTTTTCTAGATGGAATAGCATCTAAGAGCCTTTTCTCTTTGAAAAGTATAAAGAAAAATGTGAGTTTCTATATTTGGACTGCATAGGGTTCGAGACTATTCACTGTGTGAGCTGAGAAATTAATTCTGTGAATCTTTAAGGCATGATATCATATAAGTTAAGAGCTCCCTTTTTGACAGCATTTTTGAAATGATTTAGTGCTAAAAATCATAGGACATCCTGAGGATTTTACTAACCTTTCTCAAACATTTAAGTCTCATGAAAAATTTAATGGATTGTGTGATCTTTCATTTGATAGCATGTCCTGGGACATTTTTTAAAGCCCTCTACAGCAGTCTAATAATTTTAACCCCATTTCAATAATGTTACATATTTACTTTTCCAAGCTAAATGTGCTGTTCCCTATAAAGTGTCTGTAACAATTTACACCTGTTAATTTGAACTAGTTTAAAGTTACAGTTTTACCCTGGTTAGATGTTTTTCTAATAATGTGATTATTTCTTGATAATCGTATTTGAAAGAAAATTTGTAGCAGTTAAAATGCCATTCCTTGTGATCTTCTGGAAAAAGTAAGTATAATGAAAAATTGTACATGTACTTTATTGTCTTATGTTGCACAACCTTTCTATATTTTTGGTGCTTTTCCACAAGTCTGTAGCTAATACTATTCCTCACAGAACTTTTGCACCCTACTTTTTCCTTATAGACATAAATTTTATTTTATTTTGTCTTATTTTATTTTTTTCTATTTTGACGTCTGTAGCATTTGCCCTTCATCTACACAGCTTTTCACTGCAGCCAATGTGTCACATAACTTCTGTTATGAGTCTCCCAAAGTCCTGGGGGTCAGGCTGCAAAGTGAAAAATGCAGAAATCTAGGAATGGCTCAGCCAGCTGAAAGTTACGGGAAGGGAAAGGCTCCAGTTTCACTGAAGGAAAAAAAAATAAAAAGAAGAAGAAGAATGGCTCCTTTCAGTGTAGACGGAGGCCGTCTGGCTGAGAGTCAGTGAGGTTTAAAAATTCAAGAGGTCCAATAACTGAAAATCTGTATAGATTCAAAGCAATATTTTAAATACCGCACAAGTGTAGATTAAAAAAAAAAAAAGTGTGTGATGGTTTTTCCATCCTCCTGGTGCATATAGCCAACCACGTTCTAAGACCAGGCAGTATTTCTCTCCCACAAACCCTGAGCACATGGGGCTAAGCCCATTCCGTGTCATCAAAGGTTGTGGGTGAAGATCTCCTGTTGAAGTAACTACTTCAGTCACTTTTCACTTGGGATGGGGATGATAGCCACTTGTTCCCAAGTGAAAACCTCCAAGATGTTACTCTTGTTATTCTGTTAAGATATGAGCATTGCTGCTGTGACAATGGGTGCTGAGCTAGGAATCTCGTGGGGATGCAGCCATTAGCATCTCCAGGAGACTTACTTCTGCTGATACAGTTCCAGTTTGTGATTTCACAACAAATAAAATGACATGAAAAAACAGGGCCATGGGGTCTGGAGCACCTGGTTTCGCGTTTGTATAAGAAGCTGCCTCTTCTCCTTTTTCATCACTTCTTCTACTCTTTGGGTCTCTTTTTATGTCTGTTTTCCTGCCCTTCTTGTATTCCCTGTTCCAGATCCTTCCCATCATCCCAGACAGGCTCCGAAGCCTTGTATGAAAATGTAGGGAGAGAGCAAAAGATCAGTGAATAAAGCACTGAGTACTTACCTCTTAGAGGCTGTTATACTGTCAGCTCAAAGTTAAAGTGCAATAAATCTGGTCGTCTCATGCTGGTCCCCTGTGTCCTGCAGTCCACCTCATAAAACTACTACATAATTAAGTACAGTACAGTACAATTGGCAGTCTCTGCTCAGCCCAGGCCTTGCAATGAGCATATAAACCCACTCCCAGTCCCTGAAGGTGGAAGCTGGAGGTGACAGGGAGGTGAGGGATGGCTCCAGCTGCCAGTGCAGCCCTCTTGCCTTCCTGTGAGGACTAGGGTGCTCAGTGTTCCTGGTGCCGATACAGCCTGAGAGTGGATATAAAGAAAGAAAAGATGAGACTTGGCAGCGCAGGTGATGCCTGTGGAACAATTGTAGCAGCCTGGTGAAGGTGGTTTGGCTAGGCATGTATGCTGGCTGGCAATGACAAGTGGGGGTTGCTTTGTGATGGCTAGGACAACCCCTTGGGATGAACCTGGAGTGGTGGCTGCTTTAGACAGGTGACAGCAGCTCAGAAGGTCCCTGTGGAAATCCAAGGGATGCTGGCACAGGACTTTCTGGTATAGTCAGTCCTCCTGCCTGTGTGCAAGTACAGTGGGATGTCCAGTGCTGCCTCTGCCCCACAGCAGAAGGGTGGCCCTGGGTCCTGAGGATGCTGAAACATCCTCCAGGAGCAGAGTGGGGGAAAACAGTAAGACAGAGTAATGGACCTCCATCTTGCATCTTCTTTTGTTTCCTTGCTTGCCTTTCCTGATACCGAGTTCTGAATATTACAAACTTCAAATTTTGCTAAATAAGCAGTTCTCCTTCTCTGGAGAGAAGCTGTGCTGTCCAGACTGTCTGAAGTCCCTCTCATGCTCTGTGCCTGGGGGATCTTGTGCCACTAAGCAGCGCAGTGAGGAGTTGCAAAATTTCTCTGCTATGGGCTTAGCACTCAACTTTTCTTTTTAACAGAAGGACCTTCGTGGCTGTGCAAGGACAGAGGCATGTGTGGCTTTCTGGGAGTGAGTCAAGCCTCCTTTTCTAAAGAAAAGAAAAGGAAAAGAAAAAAGAAGCGTTTAATCACTCGTTAGGCCGGTCAGCAGCGGGACTGGCCCTATCCCGCTGGTGCCCTCTAGTGCTTTGCTCCCAGCCTGCAGCCGCCGGGCTCGATGCTACCGGGCTTCTCTTAAAGGCTGCCCATTAGGGAGAAAACGATTTTTGGGCTGTATCTGTACGCTTTGGGTCTGCAGAGGCAAGAAGGTGAAGGAATCTCTGAATACCAATAATCCACAGTTTTCATTCGTATTCGTGGTGCTGCTGTTTTTTTTTCTCTGTCGTTTCGCAGCCTGAGGACTGTGAGGAGTACTTTGCCCATGCCTATGTCTGTGAAGTGATTTGGCTGTTCTGGGGAAGGACTGGTTTTATTTTGTGCACTTGTGCTGTGTGACCAGCTGATCCTGCTCTGCTCCATGTCTCAGGTGAATTTTCTTTTCCACGTTTTATCTCTTCACAGAATCAGAGTGGTTGAGGTTGGAAGAGACCCCTGGAGCTCAACTGGTCCAATCCCCCTGCTCAGGCATGACCACCTGCAGACAGTTGCCCAGGACCATGTCCAGATGGCTTTTTAGTATCACAGAGGATGGGGACTCCACAACGTTGCTGTTCCAGTGCTCCGTCACCCCCACAGTAAGAGTTTCCCGATGTTCAGAGGGAATCTGCTGCGTTTCAGCTGGGGCCTGCTGCCCCTGGTCCTGTCACTGGGCACCACTGAGAAGAGCCTGACTCCATCTCTTTGCATCCTCCATTCAAGTATTTATATTAAACCATGGGATCCTTCCTGAACCTGCCCTTATTCAGACTGAACACAATTAAACCTGTCTTTTTCACGAAATAAAAGTAGAGAAAGAGTCAATGGTAGCAGTTAGGTACGTAAAATACTTTGGAGGGACTTCATCTGTAAATTCTCAGTCCTGTGATGTGAAACAAACAGCCCAAAATAAAATCTAACTTGAAAAGCTCATCACATTTCTGGATTGACCTGATCCACTCATGACTCCAAATCTGCATGCAGACTTCATGGGTGGACTTTATTTCACTGTAGATGGGACTGACTGACATCCCAAACATAAAAAGCCCAAATGCTGCACTGAGCATCAGCTCCAAAACATATGCCAAAATATCATATTGAGGGAGAACACTGTCCTTCCAATTATTTCAAGAAGTTTTTATAATCCATTTTGTAAGGAGGAAACCAAAGCTACTGTAAAGCTCACTAAAGTCCTCAGTTTGTCTCACAGAAGACAAGTTGCCTGGGTTGTGCTTTGGCCAGATTCTGCCAGTGAACTGTTTATTTGCAACACTCATCTCTGTTATCATTATTATAGTGATTTTTTGCTAGACAGGCCTTGTCTTATAAGCCTTTTTCATGGGTTGGAGCACAGCTTCAAGCTCTGCTTTGAGTGAATGATGGGAGCAGAAGGCGTTGTATGGTGTGTACATGGACATCATCCACAGTTGCTCAAACTTACGCTAGCAGGCCTTGCTCCTTCACAGTACTTTCTGACACCTCTTTGATCTTCTTCTCCCTGCCAGAGGTGCTGCATTTTGATGTAGGCATGGTGGGTAGCAGGACCATGACTGCCCCTTGCCATGGGACTGTTCTGGCACTCATGACAGCCAGCACGAAACAGCTGCCTCTGCCTATTTAGATGAGCTCTGAACCTGCACTTGGATGGAGTGACCTGTTGGAGGTACCTGTGTTGGCTTTGAGTAGGTTTAGACAGCTGAGTTGACAGAGATTCAAAATCTAGAACTAGGAGGGCAAGCCCTGTTAGCACTGTGCGTTGCTGGAGATAATTTGCCCTCTGAGGTGCTCTGGGTGAGCTCTTTGTGTGGCACCTCACAGGGGTGAAATGTTGGATATGGCTCTGATTGCGTGTCTGGTGAGGCAGCCGTGTGTGCTGTAGACATTTGTGACAGGCATAAGCCCCTTGCTATGCCCCCAGATCAGGAGAGGACAGCCTAGAACCAGATATAAAGTGACAATATCTTGCAAGACTGACACTGGGGCTAATTTTGTCTAGCAGGAGGTGCCAGAATGAAAATGCTTACAGAGTCCTGGGTTTGGTTTGCTGAAAGCAAGTGCTGGTGCATAAATCTTATGCAGTTTTTGGGTGAGGTGATCAAACTCAGGCTGCTGAAGCAAATCTACCTGCTGTCTGAAGTCACAGCATTATTGCAACTTGGGGCTAGAGCTAAGGTCCCTTTGGTAGCATAGAGCAAGTTTAGACCAAGTCAAATAAACTGGAAGACTTTGCCCTGTGGAGGTGTATTCTTTGGGGGTTTCTTGCTGCCCCTTTCTGCCATGTTACAGAGGACCTTGCTGTGGAAAAGAGCTTGTAGTAAAGGATGCCCCAGGAAGCCAGGGGCCAGGCACCCCTTAACCCCAGGAAACCCTCCCTGGTACTGTGGTCTGGGCAATAGACAGCTCTGTTTTATTTCAGAACACTGTCCTGGCAGCCAGGATAAAATTATGTGCATACCTCTGACCTGTGAGGATGCACAGGGGCTAGACTGAGCAATACAACCCCTGGTGTCCATCAGGATTTTGAGTTCATCTGCATCACAAATTAATGTGAAGATGTCAGGCTAAAGCACACTGCCTGTTAACTACACATGTGGACACTTTAATTTTGGGAGAAGTTTCCTTGTTTTGGTTAGTGTAATCCACTCTCAAAGGGAATCACTGTGCAATTCCTCCTGAACAAAATCCTGTAGAGAAATGCCTTTGAGATACCAGTTCCTGCTCTCCTATCCTCTGTGGGACTGAGAATCAATTACAGATACATGGTGCTAACACCACCAGCCTGTAATTGCCTGGGTTAATCTCATGTTGGGCCACAGTAAGAGAACATTCCTTGTAACAGGTCTAAAAAGTTACTGGGGAGGTGGCTGAGTTTCCCTGTGATCCAGACCTTTTAAAGTTTGACTCTGCACAAAAGCTCGGTTATCTGTTCACTTCATTCCTACTTTTCTTAATCATTCTGAGCTTTTTCTGGAAAATACCTCTGAAATGGTAGTTTTCACTGAGACAAACAAGAGCCCATTCACTGGTGGGAGATACAGGCAAGAGAGACAAACATTTTTTAGGAACAGGTTTAAAGACATTCCATATTTCCTTTCACATTTGGTAGATGTCCATTTGGCTACCAAATGCATTATAACCTTTCTGGGCTGTTGCTCCAAGAAGTCAGTCCAGCTGGTCCAGAGTTGAGGGTGAGGAGCTAGGTACCTGCCTCCCTCACATGAGTGGTGGAGCCCAACACCTCTGCCGCCCTAAAAGCCAGGCTTTTTAACCCACAGCCGAGGATTAAAGACTACAGCAGCCAGGCAAAGAGGGATATGCCATCTTAATGTTGCCATGCTGGGTACTGGAGTTTTAATGCCTGACTCTGAATTTCCTGCCTTGTTGGGTTGGAAGGGGTTTTTTTTGTGAGGCTCTCTCATGACATTAACATTCTTGTAATGTGGTTTTTGTTGTGTGAATACTGCCATGCTGTCAGCTCAATGCTGAAATGCCATAAATCTGGTGGTCTCGTGCCTGTCCCCTGTGTGCTGCAGTCCACCTCGTAAAACTACTACTTAATGAAGTCCAGCGCAGCACAATTGGCAGCCTCTGCTCAGCAGCGAGGGCTAAGCACATAAACGCACACCTGCCAGGCTTGTGCTGGGAGGTATGGCCAGGGACCTTCCGCTGCTGAAGTGGGGAGAAATTTCTAAGTAGAGGTGACTGAGAAACCTCTTTAAAACTGTAGAAACTTTTTTTCTAAATTGTTAAAACTACCCCTCTAATCATGGGCCAGCGTTTCTGGGCCTGCTGGGCAGAGGACACCTTTCTTTGAGTGAAAGACTGTATATACTCAGAAAAGTTCAAGAATTAATTACGATGGATTTGGAAAATAACAAATAAAAGAACATTAATAAATTGTTAGCATGCAATGAAAGCAATACCTTAAGGTTACCCAGAGGCCTTGCTTCCATCTATCTCACTCATAATATGTAAAAGATCATTAAAACTTGTATTTTAATTTACTGTAGAGCCAATATCTGAAGAAACTTTGCAAGCATTAGTGTATTGTTTACCCTATGGCTCGTAATTCTTTCTTTTTTCTTTTTAAGTATGCAAGCTGAGTGTTGGAGAAGTTATATATTTGCAGGTTATATAGCAAATCATGGGTAGACCTTCAGTCTCTTGACTCCTACTGACACTCTAAACTAGTAAAATACCTTTATTGTTGACCTACAAATTGTAAGTATTTTAATTAGAACATTTCCCCTTGCCTTCTTTCAGCGCTTTTTACCTTCCACCTCACTGTGATGCCAATCCTTTTTCTTACGTCAGTTTATAATAAATCTCTGTAAACTTATTTTCTACAAGGAGGAAGTTACACTTGTTTCCCTCATGTTCTCCCGATGAGTCAGTCTGGATCCATCCATATGCCATTTAGGAGAAGCAGACAGTGTCCACACAAGCTCAGAGCCCCTTGGGATGGAGATGGCAGAACCTGGGTGGCTTGAAGCAGAGCCAGAGGGAGTACAGGTCTTTGCAAGGGATCATGATTACTGGTTTTGTGAACTGGCAAGTGTAGCTATACAGACTTCATCCAGGCATTTAGAAATCCTGTGTTTGGAAGCCAAATTTAGAACTGTGGATTTTGTCTGAGGACAGCAATTATTTGAGGAAAAACTCAAATATTGCTGCTATTAAAACAATAAGGTTTGAGTAGTTGTAAAATTGACTTTTTATTTGCTTTTTAGTGATGTATAATGACTGAATAACTGCTGACATGTGATGCTCACCATGAACTTTTTTTTTCAGACCCTGACTTCCTGGATCTACTCAGTCAGGGCTACTGTGTTAGCAGCATTTGTGCTGCGCCCATCCTTGTGGGCTCTGAGCTGTGGTTGCTTTTGAAAATCAAGAGCAAACATCAAGGAAAGTCAAATGAGTCAGGCTAGAGAAAGCATTGGTTGATCCACCAGGCCCTGGATCTGTGGCAGCGGAAGCGACGTAGGAACTGTGTCCTGCTGTAATCTCAGTTTCTTTTCCAGACCCTTTTCCGTTCACATGAAAGTCCTTCAGAGTCAATGGAGATTTTGCTGTAACAATAACAACAGAGTAATTCCCAAAGTTGTTGGCATGAGAATTTTATTTAGTTACAGCTTCATTCTTTGTGAGGTCTCCTAGGAAGGCAATTGTTTTCTTCTGTCTGAAGGTGGTTTTCTCTTGTGTTTTCCTGTGGATATGAGTGTATAGGAAATAATACAGCTGATGAGGTTCTGTGGCAAGGATAAAAACCAGAGTGCAGGTACTGTGAAGCACTGTCTTGGAATGATGAGTGCTGCAACTCTGTGTTTTGCCACCAAGCACACATCCTTCTTGGCTGGACCCCAGGCACTTTGTGCCAGTCACCATGTGGCTGATTAGATTCCAGCACCCCACACAAGCCAAGAGCTGTGTTGCAGGCACAGGTGAGATGTTTCTGGTGCAAGGGCACTGCATCAGCTGTCGTCTCTAATGTCTAATCATGCAGGAGGTGGTGCGGAGCCTGGGAGGGAGCTGGAGAGGGTCTGCCAGCCCGTGCTGAGATTTGGGACAGTCACACAGTGAAAACTCCTATTCTACCTCCCATGGGCACTGGCTGAAGGTTGGCTGGATTTTGTTGGTGCAGTACTGACATCCACTGGAAACTATGATCCTAAATGTGAACAACTCAACTTTCTCCTGGCTTAAGGATTCTGCTGCTCCAGAAACACCATTTCTGACTCAGAAATGCCTAGCAGATGCTTCATAAACAGCCTAGATGACAGAATTATCATCGTAATTTTCTTTTCCTGCAGTATTAGGTTCCATCATGGGAGGAACTCTGCCAGCGTAGAGACAGGCAGCATCCTTGCCTCACAGTTGGTTATGAAAATGTAGTATCTAATCATCAGGCTCAGCGTGCCCTGTCAGTCTTCACTCTGGCCAAGCTCCCGGTGAATGCCTGCCCTCTGTTCACTGCTCTCACAGTCCTGTCGGAGTGGACATGTAAATGACTCAGATAAAATTTGACTGACTGGTAGAAATCTGGTGTAGGGGTAATTCAAGACAGGGACTTTGGGGAGTCGATCTTTGGCAGATGTGGCAGATAGCTTGGTGAGAATTCTCTTTCACCAACTTGCTAATACCCTAGTTAGAATTCAGTATTCACTGACTTCATGGTTTGTTAACTTAAGATTAATCTTGACTTTGGAAAAAGCTGTTGAAGAAAATAGGTAGCTCTTCTCTCTCATGCTGTATAGGAAAAAATAATTTAACCACAGGAGCTAGATCCTCTGCTGGCAGACGTCAGCATGAGTCCATTGTCCTAATTTATTGTTATGGCCTGAATATATCCAAGATGTGGAAGAATTTTTTTTTTTTTGTTAAATGGAAAATGTTTAAGTCAGTGGCAGAAGTAAAAAAAAGGCACAACAAAAAACCCCAAAACACATGTTCCAATTTACAGGTCAGTTGATATCCTTCCCTGAGGGTGCCTTAATTTCTAGTTCAGGCATGTCAATAAATCAATGCCACAAGCCATCAGTGAGGCAGTATCCAGCAATCAGCTGCCATGTGAGCACCAAGCTTGGAATCCAAAAATGTGTAGCCAAAAATCTCTCAGTACATTTTCTTACTTCATTAGTTTCTGCTTTACATAAAAATAGCTGTCATTTTTGCAGTGAATAATCATGTCTGTCTTAAGATAGATATGTCTACATGATATGTTTGTTAAATAAAGAGGAAATAAGTTCCTGTATGAAACCTGTAATGCAATTCTGAATTACATTTTTTTTCCTTGGGAATATATGTTTCATTCTTTAAGCACATATTTTGTGCTTATTATATGTAGCTGCAGAGGCAGTAGATAAAGCAGCATCATTATGCAAAAAAAAAAAAAGTGATGATTTTATGTGTATATATCACAGGAGAATACTACTGCTGTGAATAATAAGAGCGTTGTAACATGAATAAGACTCTCTGGAGAGTAGACTTTCTGCCTCATGCTATGTGCATCTTTCACTGCTATGCAGAGTGGCTATAAAATTCTCTCTTATTGAGTTCTTAAGGTTTGTTTTTCCTCTAATTTGTGCCATGAGTAGCTGAATGCACTTGAGCAGGCGAATACAAATCACTACCATGACCAGACTCCTGCCTTCCGCTGAAGCTGCAGAAGTGCAAATGAGTGCATGATCTGCAAGGCCATGGGAGCCGAGTCTGGTTTATGCTGGCAGCTGGGGACATGGAAAAGGGAGCTCCTCCAGTGCACCCTGAAGTCTTTTTGCCCCAGGAAGACAAAGATATCATGAAGACAGGGAGATAGGTGACCAAGAAGCATCAGAATCTCTTCAGCCTTCAAATACTAACACAGTACCCTCTCAGATCTCTGAAAAGAACTGTAACTTTTGAAAACTGGAGTGTCCAGCATAAAAAAGGTATTATGGGGCACTGACTGCATGAACTGTATCATGTTGGATACTTCCTGTAGAGGTTAACCTAAACAAGAGGTTCCCGGAGTGGAGGAACTAACACAACCTGGTTTCCTGCTAACCTGTCTCATGAGGTCTCTTCCCCCTCTGGATTCTCTGTCTCAGACAGAAAAAGCATATGATGAAGCTTTTCTCTTAGAGGAGACAAAGAAGAACAAACACTTTTCTCTTGGTCACCAAGGTGCAAAAAAAGCTCAATGTACTGGAAACTGTGACCCCCACTGTCAAATCTCATTGAGACGGCTAATGAGAGTTAGGAGTGGGGAACAGAACAGACAGACAGACCCAGCGTGATTGCATAGACCTTGTTTCCTTAGGAAACTGGGCTCAAAACAAAGTACACCAGTCTGGTATATTTATAGCGAAAGAGGTGGGGGTCTTTCCTTTCCAGATGAAATACACTGCTTTCCTGGGCCTGATCCTCAACTTACTGGAAGCTACACCAGTTCACGCCTGTCCTACTTTTCCCAACCTGGAAGCCCAAACAAGTTCTGGAAGAAGCTAGCAATGCCTGCAGAGGTATCAGAAGATACCTCAAACCCTCCAAGGCAACATTTATTTCTGTATTAGTGCAATGTATAGGCTAAGTTTAAGGCATTTATGATCTATATAAGAGTCAGTCAACTGAGATAAAAATCAGCAAAAGAGAAAGGATCATACTGAAGACACGCTGCCCCAGCTCCATCCCATCCTGCAACTTAGCAGTCACTACACATTACCAAGTACAAATTTGTACCTTTTCAGTGGTATGATGGTAGCTACCTGTAAGAGTATGGTGCTCTCCTTTGTAGGTGAGAAATTAAGAAAACAGAGGGCAAGGCTGAAGCAAAGTCAGTCCAAAGTCCAGAGACCAGGCAAATTGTTTCTGCTCTCTAATTTGAAGATCTCTCCCAAGGGAGAGAAGTGTTATGTAAGCCAGAAGAGGCAGTGAGCTAAACCACTTGGAGATCTAGAATTTTTCTGCTCTACCACAAACTTTCAAGTCTCTACGTGCCTCAGATGCAGCCCAACCTCTCAGGAAACCAAGAGACATGTAGATACTGGGACACTGAATACTAAAGACACCTATTAAATCTAGTCCCTGACAATGCAACATTGTTCTCAATTTGAAATTTGTGGGAGTTCTTTTGTATTTCAGGTTCTCATGTTTAGAATTGGCTGTGAGAATGTTTTTTCCCTTGTACTCAAAATACCCAAACTGAGCTTAAGTTACTAGTTAAACATTATGAAGTGTTTTTTTAAAGACCTGTAAAATACAGAGTTACTGGTTATATAGCTGAGCTTTTATTATTTGGTCTTTCATCCAGAACTATTTGAAAAGCCAAGAATAAAGTGTCTTTCCTCCTTAATACACTGATCTTGTGTCTAACCGATCACAAATGCAGATTAGAGTAAAACTCCACCCTAGCTGATAACTCTGTGTTTCTTGACAGCCCCCTATAGCCTGCACTACATAGTTGCCTATAGGTTTTCTTTTTATGGTATGATTTCCAAGAGTAAAGCAAAGCAAAGCATTCGGAGATATTTCTAATCTGTCACTCTACCTCCTCTACTATTCCTCTATGGATTCTCACAGTCATACCTTCCTGGCCTTTCTAAGGAGCTCAATGAGTGATAATCTTAACTGATCATTTCAGTTAATTCCAAGATTATTCTGAAACAAGCCTAACCATAAAACCAAGCAAAACAATTGCATGAGTTTCTCACAGTCTGGTTTTGCAACAGCACGTGCTGGCCTATTTCCATCTTTTAAGGTAGTCATTGGTTTTCAATGACTGTTTTATGCTCATGAACTATATACATCCTTAACCATAATTTGTAAGAGATTTTACTGTGCATCTTGTCCAACATTTGCTGACTTGTCCCATCAACAATACAAATGTATCATGGTGTTCAATAAATGTCTGAGGAATTAACTCATCATGGGTTCTTTATGAATAGCAGTAGACTATAGCAGAGGAGCTCTACATGGTTATGAGCAGAAGTTAATAAAAGGTGTATCTTCATCTTCCTTTGGTATCTATTGTTCTTCCTGACACTGACCTTTTGTTGCTTTTCATTAAGACCTATTTAAGAATTAGCAGTCTGATTGCCTTTCTTCATATAATGCCATGTACTTTCTGGCTCAGTGGGGAGGCATGCTGACTTTCAGCAATGGAAGTGCTAACACGTCCTGGGAATGGTGTCATAGAGGTAATTGAACAACATGCTTTCTGTTGCACTGGGGTGTTTTTTTTGAAAGTCAGGTCTGAACACATCTCTGCACAACTCTGTAATGAAGATTAAAAGCAAAAGCCTGATCCTTCTCTTCTGCTGGACTAAGAGAGGAGAGACTTTGTTGGAGTCAATGAAGTTATATGAGTGCAATTGAATAGTAAGATGTGTTTTGAATTTTGCATAAAAAGTGTTTTTAATACCCTGCAGTTTCCTTGGCATGAACTGCATTCATGACTCAAGACATACATGGTGGGCTGAATTTATGCTGTGTGCAGGTTTCATTCAGGTGGGTTTTAATGCAAAATTTGTAAATGTTCACATGTGTATCCACTGAACTCTGCTGCACAGCTGCCACTGGAGTCACAAATAGTACATCAGTATCTCTGAATCAAGATGCTATCTAAGCCTATCAGTGTTGGCAAGGCCACAGCTCCACATTCAGCCTCTCCTGTGAAATCCATGCCTGAATGAGGATGTGATTTACTGCACAGTGACCAGGTTAATGTGTGTATCTGTACTCAGGAGTGTATTCTCACTCCCTTGGAGTGAGAATAACAATATGTAGACAATAATGATGGAGTTTCATTCACAGACAATAGGTTCAGAGCCCTTCAGTAAAACAGAGCATTGTGGATAAAAGGGTTATTTAGGAAGTTTCTGTGTATATGATATTCGTGCTTTTGTCGCTGAGTTACTTCCAATAAGACAAATAACAAGGAAATTACAGCATTTTTATAACCAGTACAGTGAAATAGTATTTAAAGACCCTTTTATTTCAACATCAAAGCATACATAAAAGAATAATTTGTTCCCAATGGGATAACAAGACAAGACAGGACACTTTGCTGTCTTTTAAAGCAAGAGATTTTTTTTCTTGCCAAGAACTTGTAGAAAATAGACCTGGTCTCAAAATGGCAAACTGATGCTTTTTGGCCTGTTAACAAAATAGTGCTCTCAATGTGAGGAAGAGTCAAATCATTGTTTCTAAAAAGAAAGAATAAAGATTAATGAGGTAAATTACATGGAAAATAATTAGAAATACTCACTATCAAAGGCATATTGTATATTTGTTTGTTCCCTTGTAAGCTTAAAGGAATACCAACATTCAATCAAAGAGGAAATTATAGCAATTGAAGAGCCGGGAATAATTTTCCTCATTAAATCAGCTCCAAATCCCACTGTAGTCAGTACAGAGCCTTCCTTCTACTCCTCCTTCCTCCTTTCTCCTTCCCCTCAGCTACCTTCACTGCATTAAACGGGTGGTGTTTGGAGGTCTGTACAAACAGCATGCCCTGTGTCTTGCCCATATAATGTCTTGCCTGTTGGTGGGAGCACATTCATGCAGGGTCCCATCCCACCTGGGTTGTGTCTGAAGAGGCTTTGAAGGAGGTTTGTCTGCAGGGGACTCAGGCAAGCCTGGTTCAAAGGGCTGCCCTTAATGGACAGCATGGAGCTGGGCTGGAGGAGAAAGACTTCACTGCTGTATGCTGCACCCACCAATGTGCCTTGCAGCCAGTTTGTGCACTGAAAGGACCTTTCCTGCAGCAGGCGGCACATGCAGAGTGCCTGTGCTCCTGCGTGCTCCTGCGTGCACATGAGGGCATCCATCACCCTCCCGGCGCTTTGAACAGGCACTTTGTAGATAAGTAAGGAAGAGGTAAACCGAGTGCACGGAGGGGGGGAAGGAGGGTGGGGAGGAAGGAAAAGAAATGTGAGAAAGCTTTAGATGTAGTCCAAGTGTCCATCTGGTGGGTCCTTCTGATGTTCCCTCACCGAAGCCCTCCCGCTGAGCATGTCTCAGAGGGATCCCTCCTTTCTCCTTCTGCTGCCAAAAACTGAGTCAGAGACTGGTTTTGTTAGAAAGGGGTCATGAAAGCTTTGTTCAGCCTGTCCCTGTAGAGTGTTCATTTCTTTAATAGGATACTTAGGCTGACTGAGACTTGGTTGTTCTTATTCACACAAAGCTGGGAAACCAGTGCCTCCAAAGCTCAGCTGGAAGAAGCTATGCTAGAAAAAGTCTACAGTTGCTTTGGCTCCTAAGCTGACCACTGAAACAAGGGGTATTTTTGGTTGCTGATTAGTGTTCCTAATCACTTTTCAGGTTGCTTATTTATTCTGACTTAGCCAGGGAGAAGGAGCAGGGGGAAATATCTGCTGTGGGCACAGCAGTCCAGCTTTTGACTCACTGCTCCTCCAGGGGAAGAAAATACCTTGCTCCACGAACTGGTGAGGGACAGGAATTCAGGCTTCAGCTGCACACCTCTTCCTCCTGCTTTCCTTGGGCTCCCCAGAGCCTGCATCAGCATTTGTGCTACCTCTGGTCATGTAGGTGGCTTTTACAAGGGCTTGAGAGGGTATCTTGTCTTTCCATTGTTTCGAAACCCAGTGCAGATCCCAGTCATAGCTGGGGCTGCAGGAACTAGCCATAAGGTTGTTGGGCCGCTTCTAAATCACCAATTTGGAAAATCAACTTTGGTGCTTACTAGGCTGGATTTTGACTTTTAAAATTCCAAACGTTTTTTTCTGAGGAGTGGGGGATTAAAATTTACAGGTATTCATTGAACAGGGATATTAGTATAATACACACTGGGAGAAGCCAGGAGCTATAGAAAGAAAAAAGAAACTGAAATAGTGGAATGAAGGTAACTGATTTCAGAAAGATTTTCATGAACGTCTGTTGAATATTTATATAAAAGAATAAGAAATAGAAGACAATTTTGCTATTCTACTTGCTTTAAAAACACAAATGTATTTTTTCCAATTTATTTTTGGTTTGGAACCTACAGGTTCAAATTAAATTTAAACATGTGCACCAGCTATTTAGTTTCAAACTCCTGAAGAAAGAGCGTGTCTGCATTTCCACTGATATAAAGTGACAGACAACCACTATAAAATGAAAGCCATTGTGCAACAAAGCTATTTGTCTTGCTCATTTAAGATAGAGAAATATTTAAAATGAAAATGTAAATAGGCTATTAAATCTGACTATAGGAGAATGCTGAAAAGGTTACTTCTAAAAACATATGCTTGAAATCAGAAAACAGAAAACAAAAAATGAAGCACTATGAGTGTTAAGACCTCATCCTGGTTAGGAGGAAAAATGCAAAATGGGAGTGGAGGATGATACATCAGAATTTGAAGTGTGTTGCATCCAGTAGTTATTTTTAAGATTTAAAAAGAATATATATGGAATTTTATATTATTGAATTGCTGGTGGGAGGTTCCTTTGCTAATACAGTGCTTGGTTTGGTTCTTAGTTAAGGTCTGGGCTCAGAGCCTGTTCCCAGAAAAAACACTCACTCTGTCCTGTGAACAATGGCAACAGAGGGGCAGCTCCTTGGCACTGCTATAAGTCTAAGCATCTCCAGCAACACCTGTGGACTGATGCCAGCTTATATGAATTGAAGACCTGGCCTAGGGTTTCCAGCCAGCTGAGAGGCTGTGTTGGAATCCATTTTGGCCAGCTCTTTGTGTTGTTTTTTGGTTTTTTTTTGTTGTTGTTGTCGTTGTTTTTTTTCTCTGTGCTTAGCTTGATGCTTGGGGAACCTTGGTGGGTATTTAGGACACAGTCTCTGCTACAGCTCAGATCCTAAATGGAGCTGGGCACAGCCACCATGTACAGAAAGGGGAGAGGGAAGGGGATGCACATGTGTGTGCAACCATGCAACCACCTCATTTGTGCCTGTGCAGCAGCTACGAGCATGGGCTGCATCTAGTGGCAGAGAGAAGACAAGAAGCTTAAATGTCCCATGAGCCTTCTCCAGTAACTCTATTCCTGCCATTCAAAAAGTCTTTCTCTTTTCTAAGTCTTTTTCCACTTCTGTCTGTGTCTTCATCCCTTAGCCCCTTTCCACCCTTGATTTGAGCTCTCCTAAGCTTGAATGATTTCCTTGTCTCTCTTTTTAACCTGACATTCCTACCCCTTCAAAGTGAGTAGGAACGTTTCTCAATGGCTAAGTGACATTATTCAGTGGGAGCTTTCTCTTTCCACTTCCTCTTGGACTGCTCTAAACTGTGTTTGCTTTTTCTCCCTAGTGCTCCAACAGGAACAGTCTGCTACTGTCCCCTCTGCCAACACTTGAAGCCTTTCTCTAGTCATTTCTTGCTCCAGTTATCACATCCCAGTCTCTGAGCTCAGCCCATTTTACTCCTAGTCCCTTGGTCTATGCCAAATCCCTCCAGCAAACTTGCTACCTCATACCATTCATTCCCTTTCTCCTTGGCTCTGCGTCTCTCCAGTCTCTCTCCACTGTCTTCATCTCTTCTTTTCCCTCCAGAGGTGTTTGAATTCCTTAAGCACTTCTCATTTTGTGCCTTACCTAAAATAGTGCTTTTATTTCTGCTGTGTTCTTTCCTGCCCTTGGTGATCTGCCATGACTGTTCCTTTTGTCTGCTTTCCCCACTCTTGCCTCAGGGCCCCTTTCCATGTTGCCTGCTGATTAATGTGTGTCAGTGCCCTCCATTTCCTTCTTCAAATCACTTCTTGAAAGCCTACCTATTCCATAAAATGTAACCATTTGAAAATTGCTCTTTGGGGCTGGCGTGAAGCAGTTCCACCTTATTTGATGGCACAAAGCCAGTACAAAACCAGTACAACCATTGCTTTCACACTTGGTATAGGCACCATTACCTCTTTTGCTGCAGTACCAAACTCTGTTGTGCTGATTTTCACCTGTGCCATAGACACCTCTGAAGACGCTGAGAAGCAAGTAAGGAAAAATGCCTTGATGGCTTCTAGACTCCCCTAATTTACTGGGCTTGCATGGGGAAGAGTGTCTGCGGCTGGGTCACTGAGCCTTTGCACCACACAGGCCATCATCCCAGCTGACATAATTGCTTCCCATCCCCCTACTTCTCTTCCAGACATGCCAGCCACACTCCACAGCAGAAAAGTTTAAAGAGCGTGAATTCTTCCCACCATAGAGGCCCTGTGCCAGGCAGGCGTTTCCCTCATGCGGAGGAAGCCCCAGATGGTCCAAGCTGGGAGGCTGGGTGTTAGGGCCAAGACATGGCTTTTGTTTTTTTGCTTAGTATTGTATTTCTCTAAGGGCAGCAGGCAAAGTTTCAGTGCTTTATACATATGATTAACTCTAATAACTCAGTAATAATAATGTTTTTTTGAATTACTTTCTTTTTATAAGTGTAATTATGTTGCTTGTATTTAATAATTCTAATTTAAAGACATCTCTTTGCAAAATTCCTGAAATTAAATTGCAATTATCCCTTTTCCTATGCAATGGATTATGAGTGTATATTGGAGCTAGTCTTACATTTTTTTCTTCTCTCTAATCCAGCCAAACCCTTATAAGAAGTATTTTACTTATATTAGAGCTGTGTCTCATTGATATTATGGGCAATTCAACCTGGCTGTGTTTGGGGGTATTTATTTTGGCTGTTGTATCATCACATATTTAGACTAGAGGAAATAGCTATATGCTTTCTAAATTGCTAACACTAAGGGGAGCACTTAATCTTTAGAATATTTTAACTATAAATCCAATATCAACATGTGTGTCAGAAAACACACGAATTCTTTGTGCATATATATTCAAGGATCATGATTAATGATTAATGCAAAATACACACAAGGTGCATGGAAATAGAATGCCAGTTGCTTTAGGTCCCATTAAAGAACTTAAAAATCTACGTTTAACAATATTCCTGAAAAATCCTTTGTATACTTCCTGAGCTATTTGTGTTTCTTTAGTCTCCCAATGTCAAGCATCGTGCCTTTTATCCCACTTTCCAGTCTTCGAGTCAGATTTGCCCTCAGGGCAGTGAACATGGGGATGGAGACAGTGGTAGCAGAAGAGAAGTGGTGCTCTGCCTACAGCTCACTGCTAGATGAATCAGCAGTGGGGATTTGCACAAGCAGGACAAAGTGGCCCATTTCCTCGTCATGTCCTTCAGCTGTGGGCAAAGGCAAGACAAGGACTGATGGATCCCAGTTCTTCAGGATCTTCTTTCTGCTTTTCCCAAGGCCCCGTCAGAAAGGTGGCTCCTCACTGGACCCTGGACCATGTGGTTTGTGTAAGGGCTGAGACTGCACTGGCAGCCCAGTCCTGCTGCCAAGAGACTGGCCTTGACTTTGCTTGGAGCCACCGCTTGTCCCCTCTGCCCCAGGTGTAGTGCAACGCTGGGACTTGGCCTGTAGACTATGAAAGCAATTGTCATGTTCACACAATAAGCTTTACATTCACAAGCTGAGCAGATTCAGCTCCAGATATATGCTTGCAATCAACAAAACCTCCCTTTGGAAGGCAAATCCTCCTTGACCCTCATAATTGTAAATGCAGGTGCTGAGAAATCTGTGAAGGCTGAACTGCATGCCCCTGGTGATTCAGCATGTGGCCATGGCCCCAGCCCTTCAGAGTTACCTATTGCTTTTTCCTGGGAAAAGGCTTTTCTGTAAATGCCACTTCAGCAGTTATGAAAGCAATGCTTTTTCACATTCAAGGGTAAGGTGGTGAGTGCTCCTTGAACACAAGCATGCTCCTTAGATTTACACTTGTTTTGCATCCTTCATGTTTCCTTTCAGTATGATGCACATAAAATTCCCTAAAATGTACTGTTAACTGAAGGAGCAGTTTTAATCTCATTTCACAAACATGTTTTACCAGAGCTGTAACAGCTCTCTGAAGAGAACAGTCTCGACAATTCTACTGCACTTTCCCTAGATCTCTTTATTCAGTAGAACAGAAGTTGTATCTTCTCTATAATAGGAAGAGCTTGTAAGTGTTTAGAATCTTGTTACACACCTGCTTTAAAATGGAACTTTTGCATATTATTTATTTACTTTTTTTTGCATTGCAAGACAAAGGTTAATATCACTAGTGAAATGCCCAGAAGGTTCAAAGATATGTGAGGTTAAAAATCTCTGAAGTCACAAACAGCCCTCAAACACATTTTGTGTTTTCTAAGCAAAGCAACATCTGTGAGAAACTGACACTAGAGCAGGTGTAGGGATGTTTATTCTGTATGAAAAAATATGTATTTTACTTTTTTTGTTGTTCCTGAGAGAAATTCAGTGTAATATCCTATGGCTAAACAGTTGATTACACACCCATTTTTACTCTGCAGGACGTATGTGCCATGACAGTATAATTCTGGCAGTGTGACCAGCTATGCACAGTGTATTAAAGACTCACAAGTTGCAACTTTATCTGTTTATGAGCTGGGAAAGGACTTAACTATGACCCTGCAAGTAGTAGTAGGTACAGCAGTTCCGCAGTAGTGTTAACTCCACAGTGATATTTTATAGTTCACTGTTCCTGGGAAGCAGCAATTTGAATCCCCTTTAAGTTATGAAGGTAGCACTCATGAGCATTTTTGTAGAAATACTATAGACAGACCAAGAATAAAGAACCACAAGAAATGGGACAGTATGTTTATTTAAGGGCCCTTCAATTCAGATTAGAAACTCTATTAATAACTTTCCTGGGCTCAGAAGGATAAGTGTAGTGATTAAATACAGGCATTAATCTGCTGCAAGCTTTAAACTCAGTCTCCTGGACTTTGTCTTGCAGTCATGCTTATATTGCATGCTTATAAGCAACTATGCTTATATTATTCACCATTTACAAACTCTGCAAAAATCTTTCTCCACCTCGCAGAGAGAATGCAGTACTGTATGTGCTATGACATCTGGATGAGACTTCTGGATAGTAAATTAAGAAAATCAGATTTAATTTGGGAAAGGGATGTTGATCATCACCACCTGTTAGGAAGTTCAGCCGCCTGTTTTTACTGATGTAATCGAAAAAAGGCAGTTGGTGTCTTGGTTCAAAGCATGTAACTTTGCAAAAGTAGGTTAATGCTTCAACTTTCCTCCCAATGGTAAACTGCCTATTTTAAGTAAGTGATATACTGAAAAATAAACAGAAGCATTTTGTTTAATTGTGTAGGTGTGGTAGCTCTGATTTATTTGTGCAAGGTCCTGCACCTGGGTAGGGGCAATCCTGATTATCAGTACAGGCTGGGGGATGATGTGATAGAGAGCAACCCTGTGGAAAAGGACGTGGGGGTACTGGTGGATGAAAAGCTGGACATGAACCACCAATGTGCACCTGGAGCCCAGAAGGCAAATCACATCCTGGGCTGCATCAAAAGAAGCGTGACCAGAAGATTGAGAGAGGTGATTCTGCCCCTCTACTCTGCACTCATGAGACCTCACCTGGAGTACTGCATCCAGCTTTGGAGTTCCCAACACAAAAAGGACAGAGAAGTGCTGGAGCGGGTCCAGAGGAGGGCCACAAAGATGATCAAAGGGCTGCAGCACCTCTCCTACGAAGACAGGCTGAGAGAGTTGGGGTTGTTCAGCCTGGAGAAGAGAAGGATCCGACATCTTATAGCGGCCTTCCAGTACCTGAAGAAGACCTACAGGAAATCTAGGGAGGGACTGTTTACAAGGGTAAGTAGTGATAGGACAAGGGGCAGTGGTTTTAAACCAGAGCAGGTTAGGTTTAGATTGGACATTAGGAAGAAGTTCTTCACTATGAGGGTGGTGAAACACTGGAACAGGTTGCCCAGTGAGGTAGTGCAAGCCCCATGCCTGGAGACATTGAAAGTCATGTTTGATGGGGCTCTGAGCAACCTCATCTAGTTAGAGATGTCCCTGCTCACTGCAGGGGGATTGGACTGGATGATCTTTAAAGGTGCCTTCCAACCCAATGCATTCTATGATTCAACAATTTTGTGATGGTGGTGCATGTATGGATTATACAAGGAGATGAGCAGATTTTGAAATTTACCATTATCTTATGACTTACCAATGTTACAATTGAGGAACACCAGTAAGGGCAACTGTTCTTCTCTCACATGTCTCATATTTTTTAGATCCACTTATCTTTATTTCTATTCCACTTGATATTATTTGAGTCTCTTGTTGTGTTTTCATTTAAGAAGGAGTCTTGCAATGGTTCAGCTCTATTCCTGACTGTTGCCAAGTGCAGCTTTAGACACAGTGTGAACCACTTTAGGTCCTATGACCAGAAATAACTCACAGAGCATTTAAATTATTTCTTGACCACAAGTACTTGATAAAGAGTGACTTGAGTGAGAAGGTCCCATCTGGGCTGCTGGGCTGCCCTGGCTGCGTGGTCCTGCACCAACATTCAGAGCAGTGGGAAAGCAGCAAATTCCGGCACCCTCCATGAGTTTGCTCTAGTTGACAAATCTAAAGCAGTTTTTTAATAAGTATTGGAATAAATGAATACTGCTGGGATTTAATTTTACTTGAAAAATACGGAGCAAAGCAAATTGTGAATAATGGCTTCCTTCTCTTTTCCATCACCCTATTTATAAAGCCTAAGCAGTGATGTCTCGTTTCAGAGGAAAGACTGCATTGCTGATAACAAGTACATGTCACCTGCATGTTTTGACTATGGTTCCTCAGTCCGTGGCATGCAACATGGGACCCGATCACTCTGGAGTGTCTCCTGCTTACATGGGCTTGGGCAGGTTTCAATCCAATGTGATTCATACTATGTAGATTTTCACTAGACAGGTGCTATTTAAAATAAGCAAGCACAGATCTTACGTCCCAATTACAGAGCCTTTTCTATTCCTGAGTCCATGGAGTCACTGTACGAAAGCAGGAATCCGTATGCTTCCTTGTGAGGCGATTTCCTTCTGTGCTGCTTTTGCAATGGTGCTTGGATTAAACATAAGCAAAATAACTTGGAAAAATTTAGAAGATGGTCTATCAAAATGCAACAGCTGAGTCTTATGGAACCATCACATCCATCCTAAATTATCAGAAGCAATACTGGCAATGTACTTGGTGACAGAGTTTCACTTGACCAGATAGAAGAGCTGCAGAGGTTAAACAGACTGTATGGGCTACTGTTTATTTGTCATTATCATTACTCTGCATTAAAACTGACCAAAAATTCTTAACACCTCTGTCAAAATTCTTAGTTTTCCTACACCAAAATATGCTGTTGTTGCAGATTTTGCCAGGTGATAAATGTAGTCTTTTGAGTTAATTTCTCTGATGTGTGAGGAGATGGTTGGTCTTGGGAAGATATTCTGTGTGGTTAGCAGGTTTTGCTGTTCAGAATTTTGTGAAGAGAGAGCAGGCCAAAGTAGACAATGTAAGCAAAAGAGAGTTTCCTGCTTGCCTGGTTCCCTGATCAGAGGAAACCCTTCAGGCAGGAGTTGATTTTCTTTGACATTTCTGAAAGAATAATTTACTTGCACGTTCTCTGAGCCATTCTGTGCCAAGACTGGCATAGATGGGTAAATAAGACAGTTGATGTTTTGAGGTTAGCTAGGCTCAATATCTCTGGATTGTTTCTTTTTCTCCTCTGCAGGAAATCAAATGATGCTGTCATTCAGTGCCAGAACAGAGATACCGTGTGACAGAAAAGGTGTACTATCAATTACTTCATTAACAGAGGTATGCTTGATATGTAGTGCATATCTTTCAGGACAGAATCTGGCTAGTATGCTAGTCTGATTTCACTACTCCCATCTGATCTTGAGGCCTCAGCATTTTCATACTCTTTTTTTCCAGTGGAGACAGGAGTTGATGTTCTAACCCCATGCAAACAAAGTTGCTCTCAGTGACCCACAGCATGCCATATCACCATCTGGAGCGCATTTCTGAGAGAGTAATCAGTGCTCTTGTCTGTCACTTTTCTCTACCAGCAGCTGTTTCCTGCCAAGCTCCTTGCCTCCAGGTCTCCACTGTTGTCTGCTCAGTTGGGCCTTTCTAGGCTGTGCAGATCATGAGCAGCCAGTCTGGGACAGCTGTGCAGCATACAGACCATTCACTGTACAGAGTTTAGAAATGTACCTGTTTCTGACTTTGCCTGGTCCCCTGTGACTTTGATTCCAAGCATTAATTAAAACAGAATGTTAATACTGCACAACTTAATTTTCCCTTGGGAATTCTGTGGGAAAAAAAAAGCAGTGATGAAAATCTGTGGTTTGCTGGCACATAAATGGATAGATATTGTCCATATAGCTTCTGTCATCTTAGGAGGTGCAGCAGCGGTGTTGAAGAGCATAGGTTGGGATCGTACCAGTCACCAGTAATTTATTTTACCCCTTCCCTCAGAAAAGGATTCAGCACTAACATCCTGCTCAAAATCCTAGAAGTTTCGAAACAAACATCCCACCTGTCTCAGATAAAATACTAAACTGTGGTTTACCTGCTACACAGAAATCTCCATTGAAAGTCATTGTAAAATGAATACTGAAAAGCTTAGGACTTATACATGCTATGACCATAAGATGGAGATATTGGGCTACAAAAGAAAATATGTACTTCATTTCCTCACCACTTTGGTTAGTGTGGACTTATTTAAAGAAAAATGATGATGATGTTTAGCTAAAATTAGTGTTTTGGTAGGGATTAGAGAGCAACCAAACCAGGATGGCAGAGTGCTAAAAATATGAAGTCTTGGTTTTAAAGTGCACTATTAAAAGCCAAAATGTGACCTGCTATCATAATAGTGGATTAGGGTGTGGCTTTGTGTCACAGAAATATGCTGAAACATACTTCCAAATAGCAAAGGTACCCTCCTTTGAGTGAGTGGGAAACTATATATAGCTCTCACGGCAGGTAAAATGGCTTGTGGATTACACGATCTATACAGTTATTTTCTAATCTTTAAGTAGATCATCAGAACACAGGGTCTAGTTGGCATTTCACTCTCTGCAAGAAACTCCTGGTGTGCAGTAACAGAGTGGAGAAAAATTTTGGTGGCATTAAAGGAGAGGGAGAAAGGATTTGCAGGGGACACTAGGATGTAAGGGTTTCAGTCATCCACCCTTGGGATGCATCTCAAACAGGCAACCTTTCCCAACCTCTAGGCAGTCATTTTATTAGTGAGAGGATAATTTTACTTTGAAAAGCATCTTAAAAATAGTACCTTTGTAGTCAGCTGTTCCACTTTTCTCTACAAGCTTTCATGTCTGGCAGTCAATAGTAACCCTTCTTAACTTGCCCCAGAAATGTCTGAAAAGTTTGTCAACTGTACTTGTTCTGACCTCAGTGAATGCAGTAGATTTGCACAAGCAAGAATGAGTGCTTAATTTGATTCATGGAAATTTTCAATTATTAACCATTAATAATCAATGAGAGAAGATGATGATTAGATAAGGGGAAGGGTGGTTTCTTAATAGCAAAGGTAATTACTGGAGAGAGAACTTAAGCAGTGATGTAGCAGATTTACCATCAGTGGAAGTCTCACAGGCCAGTCCAGGAGCCTGCCTAAAAGCGATGCTTTGTTCAGTTAGCAGTTTTGACTTGTGTGCATGAGGAAGCCATGAATGTAGTTTCATGGCCTGTGTAGTGCAAGAGATTGGACAAAATGATCACAGAGCTCACAGGATAACAGAACAGCTGAGCTCTGGAGACCATTTAGTCCAAATCCCTGTGTTCAAAGTAGGGTCAGCTACAGGTAATTTCTCAGTGCCATGTCCTGTTGGGTTTTCAGTATCTCCAGGGATGGAGACTCCACAGCTTCTCCAGTCAGCCTGTGCCAGTGTCTGACCACCCTCACAGTAAAAAAAAAAGGTTTTTTTCTTATGTTTAAGTGTAATTTCCTGTATTTCAGTTTCTTGTCCTGTCACTGGGCACCACTGAGAAGGGTCTGGCTCCATTGTCCTTACTCCCTCCCTTCATGTATTTGTATACATTGATGCATTTCTTCTAAGCTTTCTTTGCTCTAGGATATACAGCCCCAGCTTTCTCAGCTTCTCCTCATATGAGACATGCTTCCATCTCTTCAACATCTTTGTGGCCCCTTGATGAACCTGCCTCAGCATGCCCATCTCTCCAGTACTGGAGAGCCCAGATCTGGACTCGGCACTCTCCATGCATGTTACCAATGCTGAAGAGAGGGGAAGGAACATATCCCTTGAGTTGTTGGTAATGCTCTTCCTAGTGCAACCTAGGATGCTGTTGACCTTCTTTGCCATGTGGGTTCATTGCTGGATCATGGCAACTGGGGGTCCACCAGGACCCCCTGGATCCTTTGCTGCAAATTTCCATCTGGTTGGCCCCCGGTCTGTACTGGTGTGAATGAGGTTATTCCTTTCCACATGCAGGACTTCACACTTTCCTTTATTGAACTTCATGAGGGTCCCATTTGCCTGTTTCTTCAGACTGCTGAGGTGTCTCTGAATGGCAACATACCCACTTGGTGTATCAGCCACTAACCCCAGCTTTATGTCATCTGCAGACTTGCTGAGGATGTACTCTGTCTCCCATTGTCAAGATTATTATGGAAGATGTTTAACACTGTTGGATCCTGTATTGACCCCCAGTTATGCCACTTGTGACTGGCCTCCAGGTGGACTTTGTGCAGCTGATTACAGCCCTTTGAGTTTGGCAGTTCACAGAACTATTGAGGCTGTCTTCGGCAAGTCTTCACTGCCCATTTATCTAGCTCATACTTCATCAGTTTGTCAATGAGAATGTTACAGGAGACAGTGCCAAAAGCCTTCTTAAAGTCAGGATAAACAAAATCCACTGTTCTCCCCTCATCCATTGCGCTAGTCACTTTGTTGTAGAAGTCCAACACGTCAGTCAGGCATGAGTTCCCCTTCCACACCGAATACTCTCAATCACCTTCTTGTTTTTAATTTATTAGGAAATTATTTCCAGGAAAATTTGCCTCATAATGTTTCCAGGGATTGATGTGAGGCTGACTAGTCTGTAGTTCCCCAAATAATCCTTTTTGACCCTCTTGAAGATAGCAGTGACCCTTACTTTTTCCAGTCCTGAGGAACTTCCTTCAGTTGTCACAACCTTTCGAAGATTATCAAGAGTGATCTCATAGTGATATCTGACAAATCTCTCATAATTTGTGGGTGCATCCCATCAGGGCCTGTGGGTCCAGTTTGCTTAAATATTGCCTGACTGGATCATCCTTTACCAAGGGTAAGTCTTCCTTACTCCAGCCTTTCTCATCAGTCTGGGAGACCTGGGATTGCTGAAGGCCAGGATGTTGTTGTTGGTAAAAGAGGAAAAAACTACACATTTGCATTTGTGCATCATGAAGCAATGTGGTATGCTAGATAGGAAATTAGGACACCATGCAACCAAGGACAGGCTAAGGCAAAGGTGACACTCAGCGCCTTGGCATTTTCCTTGTCTTTTGTCACCAGGTCCCCATGCCAGCTCAGCAAGCAGGCCTGCATTTTCCTTAGTCTTTTGCTGCTCACATATTTGTAGAAGCCCTTGGTGTTGCTTTTCATGTCCCTCACCAGAATCAACTCCAGATGTGTTCTGGCTTTCCTAAACCCATCTCTGCACACTCAGACTATGTCTCTATGTTCTTTCTTGGTCACCTGTCCCCTCATCCACCTCTTGTACACTTACTTTTTATGTTTACATTTGATTAGGAGCTCCTTGTTCATCCAAACAAGACTCCTTCTGCCTTTGCTTGGTTTCTGACTTGTTGGGATGGACCATTCTTGAGTTTGGAGGAGGTGATCCTTGAAAATCAAACAGCTTTTCTGGATTCCTCCTCTCTCCAGCACTGTCTCATGGGGGTTTCTTACAAACAGATTCCTGAATATGCCGAAGTCTGCTCCTGAAGTCCAAGGTTGTGATGCTGCTTCTTGCCTTGTTCCCTTTTTTCGAGATCCTGAATTCATAATCTCATGATCATTGTAGCCAAAGCTGCCTCCAACTTTCACATCCATGACCTATTCTTCCTTGTTTGTAAATAACAGATCCAGTAGAGCACCTCACCTCATTGGCCCTTCAACCACCTGTGTCAAGAGGTCCTTTCTGACCTTAAGGATTCATGGCTTCCTGAACATGGAAACTCTAATTTTCAGCACTGGTCTGAATTTACCAGGCAAAAAGATATCTTTACTAGTAAGTGTAGCAGAGTTCATGGGAAGAACAATGACAGTGAAACACAGATTTTTACCTTTACATTCATTATTCTGGCTAGAACCACACTTCAGCAATTCTATTTCACAAAGCAGAATTAAAATTTCCTTCTTTTTTCTGTGTTAATAGCAGTAACTAAATTGGAGCCAAGGAACTAAGTACTTATGACTCTGAATTTAAAGATAAATTCTCTTGGGAAAAGTCACTGATTTACAACAGAGTGGAAGGATGTTGAACCTCATAAGACCAGACAGTATGCTTGAAGCTTAGCAAGTGCATAAAAATGCTCTTATAAGAAGGCCAAAGAGTATAATATTTTTACATGGTTGCTTCTGCTGGTGTAATCACATTTGAACTAAATTAGGAGTTATCTAAAAAGAATTTTGTTATTTTTAATATAACAGAAATGAGGGAGAATGTAGTTCAATGAAATTTGTAGAATATATAACGTACCTCAGGGCAAGGAAAATATTTGTCTATTTGGTGTGCCCTTTAGAATGTAGCTAAGGCACATGGAGACAAGAAATATTTGCATTGCCTAGATTGGGTAGGTGCTGAAGCTGGAAGCTGAGTGTTCCTACAGAGGCAGTGGGGAGAGACAGGATGCCCCTCGGGGAAGCCAAGTTTGTGTCTGCTCTGGAGAACTCAGTAGTGCCATCCAGTTTCCTGCATATGGATGTGATCACCCAGATTTAACATGTGAGACTTCCCCTTAAGACTCCACACTTCCTTCTCATGATCTGTTTTCCATAAGAAAGTACCCTGGGCAAGGTGAAGTGATAACTCCTTCCAGCAGATGACCAGCCTAGAAGCCTGGGACACTGAGAACATGGAATCCTCTGAGAACCTAAGTGCGGTTCCTGCTGTTAAACTTCTTCAAGGACCTTCTGTTCTTACATTGACTCTCCAAAACCATGCAAATAAGGCAGCACAAATATGGAAACAGGCACAGTGCCATACACTGACCCCATGGGAGCTTAGTTCTGCAAATCACAGTGCCTATTTCTGCCTGTCAATCTTGTCTTAGGTGCCTAGTTGCAGTTACTTTCATTTTTTTTTGTTGGTGTGTGAAGATAAACAGTACTATTGACATTGGACATTACTTTTACCAAAGAGATTTTGAACTTTAGGTGGCCAAGCTGTGGAGTATTGGTGTAAGCAATACATCTGAAGTTGTATGACAGATGGGCAGCACAGCCAGGAAAAGCACCCGTATGCCCTGACACTGGGTCCACACTGCCTCCCTTCTTCAGCCACTGCACTCCTTAAGGTATTTTATTGCTTATGTCTTTCAGGACATGTGAAAAAGACAAAAAAACCCCCCCACACACAAGACAAATTATTCAATATGATTCTCTGGAAAATGTTGTGTATCTTAAATGCAGCCAAAGTGCAGAGTATATGCCAGTTGTAACAGTAATCACTCATTTTCTGTTTTGACCTAGCTGAGAAATTACAGACTTGGAAAGGAGTAATTTGAATGTAAGAATCTTTACCATTTCAAAGGTTTTCTTTCTTTTTTTTTTCCTTCTTGGAGCAGCATGTGCTGTATGAGTTGCTCTCCACTTGTTCAGAACACATCCTACTTCATCTGTCCCTGCTCCCCAAAGGTAGTTAATCTATTGCAAATACATAATTGTTTCATATTTTACCTACTGCCTCTCAATCTCTGGTTCAGCCATCCACCCAGAAGCCAGAAGTGAAACTGCTAAGGGTTAAATGTTAGAATATCAGTGAATTGCAGAAGAATTTCTCACTGTTTCCAGGTCAAGTCTTCATAGGTTGTTTTGTTTTGAGCTGTGGCTTCTAGACTTGGATCATGTCAACATACAGAGCAGGGCTGACACTGAGACATCCATTTAATAAATATTTACTTTTATATGTGTGTGTGAGTGTGTGTGTGCTTGCATGAGTATGTGTGTTCACTGTGCTCACATCTAATGATGTCCATCCTTAGATGGTTTTATCTCACTCTTTGACTTGCCCACAACACAAGCCCAGGACACATATTTACTAGAAACAATACTCTGGAATGCATTTGTGGTTGTAGAGTGCATTTCATGGTATCCTGCTTTAAAATTATATTAGTAGCACTATTATTAAAGGCAGGGTAGCTGCATCAGTCAACTTTTGGCACAATGATCTGAAATACAAAAAAATACTCTTTACACTACAGTCTCCACTGACACAACAAGTTACATTAAAAACATTTCCTTACATTTATTGTCTCCTTAGAAATTAAATTAAAACATCTGAAAGTTTTTCATCCTTTCACTAGTGTGTTTTGAAAAGCTTGTTTTTATGTGAACTAAAAAAGGAAGGTGAGATTTTTTTTTATGATAAGTACAAAGAACATCGATATATCAGTATGCAGTGATCAAAATTACATACAAAGCTGTAGGCAATTAAAGACAGTTATTTTCAAGTGCAAATGAAAAATTCATAGTTAAAATGAGACCTAAATGCACATGTTGGAATAGCATATGTGAGACAATACTAGTGTGCATTGTATTTGTCATTTATGCTTCTTTGAAACAATCTTGTTTCGGAAAATCCAAACAAATCACCTCAAAATTTCACCATCATTTGTCATGGTCAGCGTATTTTCATATTCATTAAATTTCTTGAATCAGACTGTAATTTCCTCTTAATTATTTATTGCAAATTTAATCTATCGCTCTTTGTATTGATAGGTATATTTTAAATCTGAACCGTAGGATCCAGATGTGATAAGTGAAGCCAGCAAGTGATCTTTCATGTTTTGCAATGGCACAACTCTTTCTAGCATGAATACTGCCACTTCGTTTGAATATTTGTGTATTCAGCTCTTTATTATTAATATTTTCTATAGACCTCAGTTATCTTTGGATTAAGCCAGGAGAAGCATGGCCAATATGTAACTAACTTTTCGTATCTTATGAAAAGCTCCCAGATATTTTTATTTATTCATCTGTGGTATAAGCCATTGATCTTCTGTGCACATTTGTCTGTCATCAAGTGTCATTTTCTGATCCTTGCCTTTTAATCAGAGCTATATTCCACCTCCTTCCAGGCCCCATCCATGGTAGCCAGGCCACGAGGTGTTTGCCAGGGGAAAGTTAAGAGCAGCCTGCAACACAGTTTTAACTTCATGGAGAGAAATTAGTTTCTGTTTTTTGTGTTACGGTCTCTTGAGCAACTGCTTTGTACCACCCCTGCAGTAAAGCTGACTCAGATTCTCAGATTCATCGTGTATTTACTATTTTATACATGAAAAAAAGACAGAATTTTCATCTTGATTATGATCCCTTAATCTAAAACAACCAACCATCATCCATAATGGCCAATAACATTTATCCAAACCACAAAAACATCAGTATTCAAACTGTTATTTCAAAAGTTATGAATACACTGCAATCATGTGAAACTAGCAGGCTATTTAGAAAGAAAAAGCTTCACCTGAATTACTAGAGTTAAAATCTTTTCCCTCAGGGAAATGTGACCTAGAGAAATGTTTCACATTATCCCAGGAAAAAAGAACCATGTTGAAAAGATTAGAAACCATCCCATGTACACATGCACACATATGCTTACACGCACGCATGCTCTTCCACCCCTAGCAGTACTGTGGGTAGCAGAAGGAGCAGTGCCCTTTCGCAGACTCCTGCGTTGTGCTCAAAGGAAATGCAGCAGACATTTAAATATTTCCAAACCAAACAAGACATCCTGAAGGATTCTCCTCCTGTGGCCTCATTATCTGCTTACATCTGTGTTTTTAAAAATCAGAAGAAAGGCAGAGCCACCCTAGACAGAACCAGAAAGGGGAAGTGGAAAAGAAAGCAGAAAAAGTTTATTACTTTAACTCAGGTTTAAAATTCGATGGCTGGAAATAAGAATAATCATTAAACTAAATCATCTTTCTTTTCTAACGTATCATGTCTGAGTGTATAGCTTTTAAATGTACAGGAAGGCTGATTCTGCAAGAGAGTGTCAAGACTTAATTGTAAGCATCTGATCATTCCTCTAGGGTTTAGGGACCAACTCTTCCCTAAAGATGCACCTTTGCATTTGCTTTCCAATAGGAATATCTGGGGTGCAATTCTTCTGCCTATGTGACCGTGGGGACCCAGCAGGACCTGAAGCTGACATGATGATGAAGCTGTTGACATGAGTAACAGGCTGATTCAGACAAGACCTTTTTCACCAAGTGCCAAACATCATCTGAGCCCCATCCAAGCCCAAGGAGAGACTTCCAAAGGGTGTTCCCCACATCACCTACCTTCACACTGTCTCCTCTTGTCCCTAACCCTCCCTGGGTCTTTGTTTTAGTTTTGAGCATCTTTATACCAAACAAAAATACAGGCTGCCTCATGCTCCCCGATGGTCTTGTACACCTATTGACATGAAAGCGTGTCTGCTGAAAAAGTCCCAATAGTTTTCAGTATGCAGAGAAAGAACTGCAGTAGTGACTGAGCATTGTGGACTTACTGCCTATAAATATTCAGCTTTGGGGGGAAAAAAAAGAGTAATCAGCAAGGAATTTGGCTTCAGAGTCAATGGCATGATACTGTGTGGTCAGGCTGCATTCTCCAATGCTGGCTGAGTAGCCTCAGAGAGATTGTGTCCTGCTGATGCAAAGTGCCTGGAAAGCATCTCCAGGGAAAATCTCCAAAGATGTGATCTCACCTATAAAACAGATTAGCCATTACCTGTGAGCTGGGTCAGCTGGTGTGGCAGAGCCACCACAAGTGTTAACCCCTGGTAAAGGGCTGTGCTTGTGAGCCAGCCCCACTGTTTGCCTCTTCCCACCACTGCTAGGAAGCTGTAATGTTGGGACCGAGTATAGGGTTTGCTGAGAGAGGGAACAGAGGGCAGGCATGAGGGGAGGGATTCACATTTAGCTGATAGTGTGGTGGAGAGAGAAAGAGAGGAAGCATGAAGCAAAGGAGATGAGAAATGAGGAAAGGAGGACAAGAATAGCATCCTTGCTCCTCACTCCAGACATGTTCAGTAACTTTCCTCTCACTGGATACATACTCTGTTTTTTCACCTTGAGAATGTGGTCATCCTGTAAATAAACTATTTTTATTTTTAAACATAAACAACATCTCTACCTATGACATGTCTGTAGGTGTTTGCCATAGCAAAACCATGAGGAGCTCTTAATGCTATAATATCATGGTCTTCCTTGTTAGACATGTGTATATGAGTCAGCCAAGGTAGGGTTTTTGGCAGTTTGTATTACAACTGAATGCAGTACAAGCTCCAAGGACCAGCTTCAGTGTTGTTTTATGTCATAAATCACCTCCTGCCTTGCATCTGAATTACCCTGCTGCAGAGGCAAAGGCTGCTTCAGACATGCCAAGGAACAGGCTGAGGTAAAGGCAGAGCAGAGCTAAGGAGAAAGGCATGCAGGTGTCCATGGGCACAAGGACTCTGGCCCCCTAGGCTGGAGGGAGCATGGGCGGAAAATGTTGGCCTGACCAAATGAAAAACACTCAAGGAGTCAGCCCAAGGGCAGAAGCTGCTCCTCTCTTCAAAACCCTGCTTGCCTTTGCCCTGCTGCTCCTCTTGTGCCTCCACTCCAGCAGCGAAGTTGAGTTCAAACCAGTCCTCTTCTCCAAACTGGGCGTCGTGAGATATTCTGGATCCCAAAGGCCCTGGGAGTGATGGGTAAGAAACAACCTTCAATTCTGGGCAACAGGCTTCTACCCAAGAGATGGCTTATCTTGCTGAAGTTGCACGTAATTTCCGTAGCTAAAATGTCTTGGGTTTCCCAGATGGAAGTTGAGATTCGCCTTGAGAGATGCCGCTCAGTGTCCTGTTCCAACTGCCCTGCTGCGCCACTGTAAACGCTGCTGTTGTTGCTGTGGCACTCAATCCTAATGGGGATCTTTCACATCTGAGTCTCTTTCTGTGGCTGAGAGGCAGTTTCTGGGTACTGGTGGCCCAAAGGGTACAGATGAGCATTTTTACAGCCTCAAACTAAGCACTGTGTCTTTCCTACTAGGAGAGTTGCCATCCCTTAAGTCCAGGATCTATTGGCTGCTGACATTTACATGAGACTTTATGACTGTAATAAATTATGCTTCGTATTTTCCTTATTTGGAATAATTTTGGAATATATTTTTCCCACATTTTTATGGCAATGTAATAGACTACATTTTAAAGGACCAGGAAGATGTTAATGTTACCTTCACTGCATAAAGAGCTTGGATAGAAAACTTTCCAAGAAAGGAGTTTTTGGACAATGTGATGTTATTTATTTACTTAAGCCATTTTATAATACTCTGGCAGCCTAGTCCAATGGTGAGGTCCCAGGGAACTTTGATTTTTTTCTTTTTTTTTTTTTAGTGTCTGTGCACAGGATGTACTTATTTCCCTGATAAGACAAAACCAAGGATTTTCTGAAGAAGCAAATCTATATATTCTTTATCAGTGACTTTATCTCTGCAGACAGACTACAAGTATAAGGGAAACAGGAATACTGAGGTAGCTAGGACAGCTAATGCTCATCTTTGAAGGAATCTGCAAATGTTACCTATGTGTGAGCTAGATGCATTTTCATCTGTTAGCTAAAAATGTTTTTAATAAAAGATACCATATTTTGAGATCCCCATGTCCCCTCTGTGCAGAGAAACCATGTGAACTTCAGTAAGGATCTGAAATTCTTGTAGTAACCATTTTAGCTTCCTAGAAATATTTTAAAGAGAGGAAAATTAAAGGCTTGAGGGGATAAGCAGCAAATAGCCTGTCTAGGATAATTTTCACCCCAATGTAGATGTTTCTTTTTCCCCATCACCTGCTGCCTTTTCATTTCACGTATTTCTGCATTTCCTTTTCTGGACTGAGCTTTCAGGGATTCACCCCTATTCACTCCTTTCAGGCTCCTTGGCTTCCCTCTGTTCTAACTTACTGTTTGCTTAACACTTCCATTTCTTCAAATTTCTCATCCTCTTTCCTCATAAGAGTGACCCCAGTCACCTCTCTTTTGTCCTTTTTTATCTACTTCTTACACAGCTGAATTCATACCTGCATCCCAACTATGACCCCACATGTGTTTTCCCCATCCCATATGTCAACAGCCTTTCTTTGTAGGCTCAATTTTTGTAAAGCCACCCTTCTCCTCTAGTCATCTCCCTGGGTGTTCCTGCTTTCGAAATGCATACCTGGTGATGCATCCCCTAGGCATCACCTCACAGAAGCAAGTGGATGTCATGCTTTCCAGATCCCCAGGTGATTTTGGGTCTGCAGGCTGTAGAACCAAAAATAGAGGGAAAAACCCTGTCAGCTGTGATGGGCTTGGTCACATCAGCATGCCACAGCACCGAGCCATGAGAAGAGCCTGTATCCATCTGCCTGTGTCGCCATGACTCCTCCACGGCCTATATGCATGCTGCGCTCTGAATGCCTCTCCATGGGCCCCTATGCCCTGCGCTCTCCATCCTTTCAGACCAGGACCATCCCTTTCAGACTGGATCCCTGGCTTCAAATCCTCATGTCTCCCCATGACTCATTTTGCCAGGCTGGTTTGACTTGGATCTCAACTGGAAGTCTGCCCTCTCAGGAGTTCTGTAACCAGATAATGCATCCAGAGATGCAATTTGGCCTTTTCAAAACAAAGTAGGGTTTAAAAATCAACAGAAATTCATTGCTCCAATAACTGGGTTAAAATAACAAAAGAAGGCCTGCACATGTTAATGTGACTTCAGCTTCATTATTCCCTTGCAAATTTTAGGCAAATTCCACGTAGTCTTGGCACCTTGGTGCTCAGGCTAGGAGAGGCAGGACACTGCTCTCTGTCTTTCTGTTGGAAATGGTGCTAGATGGGAGTGTCAGTCAGCCCTGGGCCCAGATAGGGCTGATGACACACCAGCTCGCTCCCCAAACAGGACAGCACCAGGTCTCCTGGGCGTTGCTCACCATTTCTGGGCGCATCTTACAATCACCCTTATTTCATTTCCTGCACATTTCCTCACCTCCTTTGTTTTGCTCTATGCAGAGAATAACAGCAAGGAAAGGCAGAGTGAAAATCTCATACCAAATATTTTCCATAATCTCCTTGGTGTCTTCGAATTTGCTCGTTTTCCTCTTTCTCGTTCTCATCTCTTCTTACCAGATTCTACAGATCACTGTTGGGTTTTATTATTAGCAGGGGCATTTAATAACAGAATACTGATATTTGTAAGAATATGATCTTCCCAGTGCATTGGACAAGGTGATTTTATAAATAAAGTTGTTATTGATAGCAACAGCTTAGTACATTTACAATACAGTATCTTATCAGACTGTAAATTTCTCAAAACTTTTGTAGTAGGTTTTCTTTTCAGCTATGTTAGCTCTCCCCAAGTAATCAACCAAAACTAATAAAGCTTTTGCATGTTTGCACCAGCATAACTAAGATGATAAGTTTATGCATGGGCCTGAAATGCATTGTATACACTCTAAGCACTAATCTTCCAGCTGCATCTAAATATTTCCAACCTGATTTCTGTAAAAAAAGGAAACAGCTATCTGAACTCCAGCATTAACTATCTTACTTGTAAAGGCCTTTGAAAGGACTTGGTTAAGTGTTTGCTAAAGAAAATAAGGTGGTCACATGATGAGAAGCTATGGACCAAAAGCTGGCTACAAGAATATATGGCAAATTTTTTTGTCCCTGATAAAGGTTGGCAACAAAGTGCCGAGGTCTGGTATTGTTTAATATAGATATTGGCAGCCTGGGAAGGGGAACAGGAGTAAGGAAGTGAAATGTCTAAATACAAATGAAGTTATTTATGTTACTCAAAGTCTGGTACTTCAATCAGGGAGGCATGTCGGTGGGATTTAGCCAAAGCAGTTGAAGGACCGTGTCTAGTGGTGTTCCCTAGCAGTTGGTACTGGGTCCATTCCTGTTCAATATATTTAGCAGTGACCTGAATGATGGGACAGAGTGTAACCTCAGCAAGTTTGCTGATGATACAAAGCTGGGAGGAGTAGCTGACACACCAGAAGACTGTGCTGCTATTCTGCATGACCTGGACAGGCTGAAGAGTTGGGCAGGGAGAAACCTAATGAAATTCAACAAGGACAAGTGTAAGGTACAAGGACAATTGTAAGGTACTGCATTTGGGGAAGAACAGCCCCATGTATCAGTACAGGATGTGGCTGACCTGCTGGAGAGCAGCTCAGGGGAAGGGGATCTAGGGGTCCTGGTGGACAACAGGATGACCATGAGCCAGCGATGTGCTCTCATGGCCAGGAAGGCCAATGGCATCCTGCGGTGCATTAAGAACTGTAGCCAGTAGGTCAAGAGAGGTTCCCCTCCCCCTCTACTCTGCCCTACTGGGGCCACATCTGGAATACTGCATCCAGTTCTGGGCTCTCCAGTTCAAGAAGGACAATGAACTACTGGAGAGAGACTAGAGTAGAGCCATTAAGATGATGAGGAGACCGGAGAATCTCCCATATGAGAAAAGATGGAGAGAGCTGGGGTCTGCTCAGCCTGGAAAAGAGAAAACTGAGGGGAATCTCATTAATGCTTATAAATATCTAAAAGGTAGGTGTCAGAAGGATGGGGCCAGACTCGTCTCAGTTGTGCCCAGCGACAGGACAAGGAGCAGTGGCCACAAACTAGTGCACAGGAGGTTCAACTTAAACATAAGGAAAAACTTCTTTACTGTGAGGTTGACAGAGCACTGGAACAGGCTGCCCAGAGAGGTTGTGGAGTCTCCTTCTCTGGAGACATTCAAAACCCGCGTGGACATGTTCCTGTGTGATCTTCTCTAAGACAATCCTGCTCTAGCAGGAAGCTTGAACTAGATGATCTTCAGAGGTCCCTTCCAACCCCTACCATTGTGGGATTCTGTGACCAGTATGACAGCAGATAGAGCTAAATTTGTGGTACATGCAAAATAGGACATACTGGAGGGGAAGGCAAAATATTCTTTTGACTGAAAGCATTTGAAATTAGCTCCAGAAAAAAGTTCTTGGGGCATATTGAAGGCAACTTAATAGAAACTTCTGCTCCCTGCACAGCTGTGAGCTGCACATGGAGAGTGATGGGAACTATACAGGTTCACGTTAGAAGCCAGTAGTGCAGTCTTGTCTATTTCTTCTTGTTCAGGACCTGACGTCTTGGCTACGATTCATCTTACGTAGCTACAGAGCAGTCATCTTCATCTGAGCCCATCACCTGAACTCTTTTACAGCCAATGGAGAGAAATGCGCATGCTGAGGTTAAGATTCATGTTCTCCTAAAGCAGAGATCTCCAAGAGGTCAGAATGCTCTTCCTCTGATGTCTATTTTTACTACTTTTCCTGTAGAAGGGGTTTTGACAACTATCTTTGATGTTTATGCTATAGAAAACTGCTGTCTGCTGCGTAAGCAGGTTTTACTTCTTGTGAGATGGGGGATTAGAAGAATCACAGTACAATGGTAGGGGCCAGAATGTCTGAAGATGATAGTTAGCTTCTTCAGGAAGGAGATGAGCATATGTTGTAAAGCTACTTAAAAATTAATAGAAACCTAGTTAAGATTCATCAGGAACTTCTGTCTTGGCATTAAAGATAAAAAAAAGAAAACAAACAGAAAGAAACCAGTCTTTGAAATATCACCTAAACAGCCTCAATACCCCCATACACTGGAATCCAGCGAGGCCAAGAGCTAAGCTCAAAGCTGAGTGTGATTTTCACCCTCAGAGCAGTCGGTGAGGATGCAGGTTATCTGATACTTGCCTGCTGCAAAATTTCTTGCATCTTCTGAAGCATCTGGTGCTGTCAAAATGGGCTGTGTTTTGAAAGGATATCTTAAATGGGTGAAGTATTCACTATGGGCTTAGAAAAGTAATTAATGTTAAATTTGTTATGCAGTTCTTAGACTGCAAAGTGGGGCTCTTGAGAAATGGATAGCCTAGCAAAATTAGATGCAGTGACTGATTTTCCTAAAATAATGAATTACATTCAGAATGTAGATCCTACCCTCCAGAAACACTTCACCATGAGCAAGCAGAGGATGCTAGACCCCTTACGGCTTCTTTTAAGTCCACCAATTTTCTGTCCCCTTTTCAAACACAGGATCCTGGACCACATGGGCTTTGAGTCTGGATTGATGAGGAGCTTGCCACACTTCCTTAATGATGTAAGTCCACCTGAAAGAACACGAAGCTTGTGCACTTTATGGGGTAGATGTTTTTTTTCCTAGGCTCCTGTCTACTGCCTCTGTAAGGATGTGAAAGAGCTGTGTCAGGTTCTCTTTCTGGTGGAAGGAACCAACTTTGTGAATGAGAGCTGTGCAGGCAAAAGAGGAATTTACTCTCATCTCCAAAGATCAGGTCATGCAGAACACATGCTATAAGAGGGGGCTTTCCCAGCCCTGGGGGGTCCTCCACCTGCTCTCCTTGTGCTCTCTTGAAGTGCTGAGCTTGGGACTTCTGTTAGCTGCATGTTTCTTCTGTTTTTATTTTACTCTGCATTCAAAAGACTAAATAGTGAGAAAAGGCTCTGGCTGTTTCAAACGGCATACAGGAAATGAACAAGCTGAATAGTGTGTTTGCCAGCACACGGATCTTTCTGGCGTATCTAACGTCTGTCTGGACTACGGATTTGCCTCATTTTTAGCCATTAGTAGCCAACCATCACAGTCTTTTCCATGCAGAAGGAGAGACATGATTTGCTGTAGTGCATGCTCCTGACTAATAAGTATGTCCTGAGATGCCCCTCGATGGCACGGTCTGTTTCATATGAGCATCTGTTTCCTGTTTTTCACCCTTGACATGTGGTTCCTGTCCGAGGACCTGGTAGTACTTAGATCCAGAACCAACCATGGGCAGGTGGAAACTGCTCAGATGTCTAATGCCCTTCTGTACAGCTCTTAGAGCCATCCCTGGGGAGACAGCCAGCTTCTGAATGATGGGAAGTGGCATCTGAAAGGAAGACAGGTCACTCCTGGGATGAACAAATGTCAGCTGCTTACTGCAGATACTTTTCTACTCATTGAAAGCATGGCCTTTTGACTGGATTTCCCTCTGAGGCTGAAGGCTGGGAACAAGAAGGAGCTATTCAAATACAGTACTAGCTAGTAGAAGAACCTGAATGTCTCTGTTGGCCTAAATAGCAGGTTTGTTCGTCTTTTGCACTTCCTTATGCCTCCTGTGGGCCTGATCTGCTGAGTTACTGTGAGTTTGCCCTCATCTATTCTTGCAATCTTCTTTTCTGACCTCTTCTTTCAGAAACTGATTTGGAGTGTTCCTGCTATTTCCTTTAGACAGTGGAAACTTAAGAGGAGAGAATCAGCAGGCTGCAGTAAAAGAAAAAGTTTCAGGAAACCTAGTTCTCTTTGGATTTGGGAAAGGACTGCGTATGGATGTCTTTTCTTTTACTGAGGGATATCTTTAAACCCTGGTACTATAGCAGGGCTGTAGGGCAAGCAATTAATCTGTAACAACAAGGAGGAAATCAGTGGGAAAACGTAGAGGAAATGTCAAGGGCTTGCAGAGATCTGCATATCTGATGTTATAACATTAGAACAGAAACAGTAGTGTATGAGTCATTCACGTCCATTCCTTGCCCTCAGATTTCAGTAACAAAGACCATTGTCTGAAGTAGTATGGGAGCAAGGCATGTGTCCCAGGATTGAAAAACTCACTTGGCAGAGGGAGAAATCTTCTGGGGTAATCAACAGGCATGGAAAGGTGAGAGAGGACAGCACATGAAGGTTGAAAATATCACATGTGTATGGCAAAAGCATGCTGGGGAATATGACTCTGCACTCTGTTGGCCAGATTAGGCTCTTGCTGCTGTCATCACCTTCCTTGATGTTCACCACTGTTACCATCACAGACACACTGACGTCAGACATCAACTGCTCCAGGTGAGCTCCATCCTTGTCCTCATTATGGTCTTGCTGAGGACAAGCTCAGAGCTGTGATCCTTTCCTCTCTTGGGTGGAAGAACAGGCTTCATTGACTGGAGGCTGCAGTGACATGCAGTGTGCCAACTGTACGTCCTGGGATTTCTGCAGGGCTGGGTGTTTGCTGTCTTGGGAGGAGCCTGCAATTAGGAGTAGCAGCCTTCTGAAATCCAGGCTGTTGGTTGAGTTTCATGGAAGAACTAATGCTTTTAGAAATAAAAAATATCTGAAAAACTACTGGCTCTGCACATCTCTCAATTCTGGCTACTGCTGAGAGCTTGAGGAAATCTGGGCTGCTTCACACATGCCTCTGTCGCAGACAGGTTTCCCTAAACAGCTCCTACTGCTTTCTTGACAAAGCCTCTGAGCCTGCTGAGTAACTTGGCTGAGTCCTGCACCTGGTTGTGCTTGTTCAAACTACTTTGGACACTTTCAATGGGAAGTCAAGCCAGATTCCTCCTACCCCCTGCTCCTCTGCTGTCCTGGGACAAGCCTCTGTTTACTGGATGTCGCTTATCTTGGGCTATTGCTTTATTCTTGTCTGATTCTCCTTGCTGCCTCACACTTGGTGAAATCAATATATTAATGTATTTAAGTGTCCCAGTTCCCAGATCAGCATGGGAGTGTTTGTGAATTATTGCAGCATAGCTCTGTTTCTGCCTCAGAAAGGGAAAAAAGGCATGTGCTGCACTGAGGGGAACTTCTTATGTGTGAAAGCAGGATTTAGTGCATGATATGGGGAGTGGAACTTGATGGCTATATTTAAGGAACCTAATTCTGCCTTTCATAGTTACATAGTGAAGCTTCCTATGATGACTGCAGAAGTTAGCCCTGTTCTTACACCTCTTTTATCAAAGATTACCCCAGCTTGATAATATTCACAGCGCTCCCCGGTATCTGCACCCTCTCTGTTGTGCCTATTAAGTCACCTAGGATCAAAGTACACTTCCTCCAGTTTTTTTCTGGTGCTCCTTGTCCTCTCTAGTGAACAACTCTGCTCTCCCTTCATTAATGGCCAAGCAATCATCTAGCCTTACCAGTACTAAGAGGCCATGTGCCAAAGGAGACGTGGCAGAGGCTGGAAACTATCATCTGTTTCAGCAGTTTTAATGTTGAAAGCATTTAATTCCTTTTTTAAAAGAGTGAATCACACTGCTGACTCTAATCTTCACTGCATCTTCCCCCTCCCACTTGTTCATTTTCTCTCTGCTGCAAAGGATGAGAGTGCATTGTCCTGTAACCAGATAGCTGTCTCTAAGCCACCAGCAAATGCTTTGCAAGCCACCAGTGGTCAACAGATCTCTGGCAGGGAAACCTCCAGATAAAAAAAACAAACATGAATGCAAGAAGGCCCAAGGCCTGATTTTAAAGCCTTGATTCCACAAGTACCATTGTCCAGGAGCTTCCAGCATGATCACGCTTTAGATCCAGTTTCTAATATTCAGCTATCTCACGAGGAAAAGCTGCAACCTTATACCATAAGGATTGCCTACTCACAGACACCACCTTGTTTAGTTTCAATCTGCTTTAGAGAGTTGATACCACTTTAAAGTTGGTCATATTGCTGTAGCTTGCAGCTGTACGTGTATAAACGAAGGATTACAGTGATGGAGTGTCCATAAACACCAGTTATGCAGTTTGACCTAAATCACACCTTTCATCATACCAGAAAACTGCTGTGCATTGGACCCAGTCTTAGAGAGTAATTTTAAACTAGTTTGAGTCAATATAAAAATAAAGCTAAGAGATTTTTCATCAAGTAAAATGTGTTTGGTATATGTTAATCATGACAGGTATAAGCCAATCCAAAGAGGATCTCTGAAAATGAGATAAAATTGTGTACATGAAGGATTTCAGTAGCTCAGCTAAATCAGTTATAAAACTTCTAATTTAAACTAATGCTACCTACATTTGGACAGTAAGAATTAATGGACTGCAACTCTGCTGCAAGGCAAATGTTACCAGTGGGGAACTGGACCAAGATATCTGTCCTTTATCAGTTCATCAAAAGCAGCTCAGTCTCTTTAAATTACCCCAAAAACATCAGATTACCTGTGAGCCCAATGCTTCTTTGTGAAATGCCGCAAATTCATTTTGCAATGGTTAAAATAACCGATGTAATGCAGTTAACATTTCTCCATAATCTCCTAAATAAATCTAAATCCACTGTTAAAATACCTCTAATTCCAGCTGCAGTTTGGTAGTGGTGTCCCAACAAATTTTAAAACCTTCTCCTACTCCCAGCATATTTCTTTTTAGAAATGAGCGATGGAGAAGCCAATAGATTTCTATAAATCACTGTTGGATGAAAACAAACATTAAAAGGAGGCTTGAAGTTGTTTAGTATTACAGAGGTTTTGGAACTCTGTTCAGTAGTTGGCAAGTCACATGAAGCTGCTCTGAATTCTTTATAATCTAGACACAAAGATCATTGAACTCTGAGAGAACCTCTGGGCTTTTATTCAAAAATATGTTGGCTTCTATTTGCCTCTTTCTTCATTTGTATCTATCAAATGGCTCAATATATAAATAAAGCCCGGGTGTTCTTATTAGCTAAGGCAGTATTTCATGTAGATTAATGCCAGCAGGTTTTGTAAAATACATCTCTATTCAAAGCTGGAGTATGTTTTGAATCAATTTTCATCCTGTATATGAATCAGGTATATTCTACTCCAGTTCTTACACAGGGCTCAGCTGCAGCATATAGGAGGAACCTGTAGTGTTTATTTCTAGTACCGTCATCCTTCTTCAGCAAAGCACTTTTAACCCTGAGCATCTGCAGAATCCCATTGACTTTAATGGGAGTACTCACATGCTCAGGTATATTAAAATTGTAATTGAAAGCAGCACCTTGCTTTCTAAGGACCTAAGTGACACACCTAGCATTTTATTGAACAGGCTTATTTAAATATTACCTCATGCATATATTATGAGCAAATATTTCTAGTTCAATAAAATCAGGCTTATTGTTATTGAGTAAAAAAAACGAACCTTTTCTTTTCTTTGCCTCCAAAGCAGGCTGAAACTCTCACACTAAACTAAAAATACTGAGTTGGCTAAAAGTACTTTGCCAGCTGAGTCAAAACACAGTACGATGTTAATCTGATGTTAGTCTTAATAGAATAATGGGCAAGGAGATTAATAAACTGACTGTTTTAGAGAATACTTTGGTCAACTACAAGCTAGAAATTCAACATCCCATGTAAGATATCTCTGCATTTGGCTGATTTTGCCAGTGTTAAATTGATTGTTCAAACGATCCCAGCTTTGGAGTGGTTGAGTGGTTTTTTCTGTATAACATAAACACCCTCACAATCAAAATCCCTCCACTGAGGCAGTAAGACTGTGATGAAACCAGAGAATGGAGAAAATATATATATAAGATTATAGCGGATCACAACCAAACTATTTGAGGCGCTCCAGAGTGATTTCTTCCCATCCTGTGGAAACTCTGCCGAGTGTGCTCTAATAATGGAAATGTTTGGATTAGTCTACGTTCAATCCATTTGCCTCAGCACCTCACCAAATGTGAGCTATGCCATCAGTCTAGATGACTAACTATTTGTAATTCAGTTGTAGCTTTCTCGTAGCTGCTGTGGTCTGAGGTCATTAGAGAGGCAAGGTTTGTGGGAGATGCATTTCTAACACGTTAGACCAACTGATCTGGTTGGGAAAAAAAAAAACTAAGGCAGCTTTTTGGATATGCAAGCTCTTCACTGGGAGAAAGGAGACATGTACGTAGAAGCTATCTGCTCTCATCCTCCTTTGTGCTCACCTGCATGGATAGAGTGGTTGTATGAGCTGAAGACCTAGACTGAAAGTCAGCACTGACTGTATATTCAGACTCAGTGAAAGTGGGTGATTGTTGGTTGGGTGCTACTTGGACTGAAGCACTGTTAAAGAAAAAAGAGGTATTGTTTAGGAGTCTTACAATACACACATGGGAGACAAAGAAGTCAGAGACATGTCGGCAGGCAAGGAATGAAAAGGTAAAGGATAAAGAGGAAGAATAGACTGTTGTCATAGAAAAGAGCATTAAGAAAGCTGCAGAGAGACAAACCTTCCTGTGTTTTATACCAGCTGATGCTCATTTTAGTGTAACACCTACAGGTTTCCCTGCAGAGTGACTAGCAAATACGCACTCAGATTCGCATATGCCCTCACAGACTCTTTCACAGTGCTCAAACTAAATATATGTATCTAGATTTCTGGTTTTAACACTGGAGATTTCAGCTTTCGCTGATGCTGAAAGCCTCTAGAAGCCTCAGAGGCGAGTACTGCATCACTGCTGTTACAATTAGAAGGTTCAATGTGCCAGATTTCTAACAAATAATTCCTTTTTCCAAATTATGAAGTATTCAGGCATGCTCAATGACTGTTAACAAATGTAAAAAGACACTAAAAATTTTTAACAGTGGCATAGCTCTTGGTCTTGACTCTCACTGGCGCTGTGGCCACTGGAGTCCTTTAGACTAAACAAGAGCTGAATTCCTAGGGTAGAAGGTACTGTAACAAAATCAAATATTGAAACAAAATCAAATAAAATTAACTTTAAAATCTGGCCACTTTTTTCCTCCCTGTCGCTTGATGGTCACCCTTAAATTCAGAAGAAAAAGGCTGGGTTCATTTTACTGACAGCACCCAGAAACATCCTGGTGTTTAAAGAGTACCACTTCTGAAATGCCCTTTGTCTGGGAAGCTTTAACGGGGAAAAGGGAACCTTGGTCTGTTAAACAAGAATAGTCCTAAATCATGATGGGAGAACACAGAAGCCCAAAAGTGAAGGATGCCCTCACAGATCCTCCCCCTTTCTAAGGAGAACAGCCAATGTGAACATTACTCACGTTTTCTGGGATTTAATGGCATTCAGAAGGTGAGGGGGGGAAATTAAAAATCGGAACTCCAAAATTCGGTGAAGCTGCGGAGCTGGGAGGCTGCCCCCAGCGCGGCCAGGGCGGGGACAGGGCGTGGCGGCCGC
>NW_010159059.1:0-6341 GCF_000695765.1 Mesitornis unicolor
CCAATTTATACTGGAACCTGGGGAATATATATATTATACTGGACACCTATGGGAGAAACGTGTCAAGGAGGAAAATGATGCATTTTTCTGTAGATTCCTCAGAATTAGGAATTCTAAGAAAACTGTACTGTAGAAACTGTCATTAGGGTTATAGGCATAAAATTCAGTATCCACCTAAACCCCTGCAAACTGGCGCTGGCTCTTTCCCAGCATAGAGAGGTGAGCTCCCAAAGCTCCAGGGCTGACTGTGGGTGCTCCCCGGCTGTGGGTACTATTTCAGACCGGGATGGAAGCAACTACGGGATGAATGTGCTGGGATGCAGCACCGCAAGCAGCTGGGTCCGCAGCCAGAGGCTCACGGATGCCGTGGGGTGAGTGCTGCCACCCTGTGGGACCGGTGTCACTCCTGTCTGTGCCTGTCACGCTGCTGCGGGCTCCGCTGAGCTCCCTGACGCTCTGAGGCACACCTGGATTTGGGAAACCGTGGGGGGCTTTGAAGCCCAAATAAGTTGTTCCCAGAAAAGCATCCCACACTAAAATATGGTTGAATGTTAATTCAGGAGTTGGAAATGTTTGTAAATATTATTTGGAATAGAAAGGTTACTGAATTGTAGCCAGAATAAGAACAAATATTATAATTCAAAATAATTTGCATGTCGAAGTTAACGATCTGGTGTATTTACACAATTCATATTTACTCACGCATATCACACCCTGGATTGAAATCCTGCTTTGTACATTGCTAAGAGCTGATTCTGTTTGAAATCACTCTTCTGCTGTACTTCATATTTCATTCATTTCTACTTCCAGCTATACATGCACAACAGAGGGCATTATACATCTCCCTAATTGAACAATACAGATCAATTAAATATGAAAGATCATTCTTGGATTAAAACCCTCTTAGGCACATGTTCTGCTCTTATGCTAAGTAACTCTTTTTAAAAAACTAGGAGTTGAGTGCTGTTCAAAAGCTGATTTTTTTTTTCCAAAAGACTGGGAGACAAAGACCAAGAAGATTCATCCATTCATTCATGACAAGAGGATACAGAGCTTTTGCCTCCATTTCACAAGAGCAGGGTAGTAGTGTTAAAAAAAATCTTATCTGATGAAAGCTATTCAGTGCTTTACGCAGGAGGTGAAGAACTCTCTTCCGCTCAGCGCTGAACACGTCTCTCAAACACCTCTCGTGGGTCACACTATTAACACGAAGTACAGTGTTATCAAATAATATCATGGAAAAAGAAAATCACATGAAATGAATTTATGCACCAGTGGTAGCCCACCAGCTACAGGTTTCTCACACATATGCTATATAAAATGTGGGAGTCCCACAAAAGGTCCACGGAGAGAAAATCCAGCACATCAGCACAGCAAACAGTTCACACCCTTGATGGTGTCAGAAACCAAGGTTGCAGTGGGTAGGCTGAGATCCCCGAGAGAGCAGCTCAGCACTACGGCACTTAGCCAGGATGTTTATTATGCCATTGACTCACTAATATATGGTCTTTGCTAATACAGAATCATAGAATAATTTCATTAGAAAAGACCTTTAAGATCATGGAGTCCAACAATATATCAATGAGTTCAACCATTATATATATACACACACACAACACTCTCCTATTAAAAAATTACTGACTTTAACCTAGTACAAACTTACAGCTAAGTTAACAAAGAATCTGGCTCAGATACGAGTCCAATGAGGGGAAACCTTCCTGACAGCAACCTGGACAGTTTATGAACTCTCTCCAAGCCCTAAGGTCAGCCATTAGCTCATAGGCAGTGAGGTGGGTACAACTTCCTGAAGGCAGAGAACACACCATGGCTCAGCCAAAAGATGGGCATGGAGGAAGAAGGGACTCAATGCAGTGGAGGGGTTTCAGAATTCAGGTTTTCTACTGATTGCTCATTAACAGAGCCCAGAAATAAGGAGATGGCCCAAACCTTGGCTATGGATCAAACTGGAGAAATATCTCTGCACAAGGTTTCATAGCTCTAACTAGAAAGATGTAAAAATGGGAGATCAGAACCATTAACCTACAGCCAGGGTGCAGGGAAAGCAGCGTGCAGGGAATATCCTCAGCAATGCTGCGGAGTTCCCCTGATGGAGGGTTGGGTTTTCACACTCCTATTACTGGAAGTCCAGAGACGGAAATGTGTTTAATTGTTTGAGTATTATGTTGTTTGTAAGTCTTCCCAAACAATACCGTTATCTGCATAAGAAGAGTTTAATAAACCATGCACTTACAGCTCAGTTAAAAACACACCAGCAGGTTATTGCTGGTCAGATAAATTACCATTCACAGGACAGGTTTTTCCATTACAAACATGAAATATGCTATTTTTTCCCTTTCTCAGTCTTCTAATTGACTAAAACGACCTGCTAAACCTTATGTAGATTTGGTTTAAACACCACATCTCTTCATTGGCTAAATATTTATATAAATAAATTATAAACTGACAAAGATCTTATACAACTTAACAGAAGAGTAAATCATTCTGGCTATAGAAGCAGCTCGGGACTAACTTGTCTCCTGGAACAGCTACCAAGCGCCAAAGGCTGTTGGAAACTCTTTCAATAAAAATATCTTTGGACCAAGATCTCACCGGTCTCTTATACAACCCTCTATGGCACCAAGCCTCAGCAGCTCTGCCCATGTCCCCTTGGCTGGGTGCAGTCCCCACGCTCTCCCCAGCACACCAGTCACCTCAGGAGTACATTAATTCAGGAGACCTCAGGAGATGCAAGTGGTGACCAGGTCAGAAATTAAACCGCTCCCAAGAAGGACCATGGGAGGTACAGGGATACTGATGGTGAAGATGGGTAAAGGGCACAAACTTTGGACCATGCTATTTGTAACCAAGGACTGCAAAGGAAGACAAACCACCATGGTAGGGGTGCTGTCATATTGCCTTCCTGGGTTAAAAAAGACTGGAGAAAGCCAAGCCTAACGCTTCGTCTTTCAACCACATCTTGCTCTGCAAACAAGGATGGGGAAAGCCCCTCTGAGATGTTCATGAGCGATTGTGTCCACTGAGTCGCACTGAAGCCTGGCTCAAAGCCTCTGGAAAAGCAAAGAGGAGGAAAGGTGGTGCAGTACCGTTGTGGTACTTTTCTTTTACTCTTTAGTATAATGCATCTCAGGAGAGGTTAGCATTGGATAGATCAAAACTTTTATTCAATAATAAAGATGTGTGATCATATCTGAGACATCTCCAGCAAAACTTCAAGTAACAGAGCATCAGTTGCTGATCAGCTGGGAGCTTATGGAAGAATTAAATGAAGAAACAAATATGGTAGAACCTCATTTTAGAAACCTTGAGCTGTTTAACACAACTTAAAAAAAAATCCCCGTAGAGGCAATTTTAAAAATGTAATGGTTGTGGATTATTTTCTGGAGTCCCCAAACCATTTTTTTTTAATGTGGAATAATGCAACGAGTGTATCACTTACCTGACTGAAGTCCACATGATTTATCTATGCTGTCACTGGGTACCTCAGCAAAAATCCCAATTTACACTGAAGACTTGAAACTTGCTCCTTCTGCCCTAGCTTCCTAAATCTGAATCATGCACATGACAAAATCACTAGATTAGTTGTTTACAAAATACTTTCACCCTATTGGTCCTGTGGGTTTGACTTTTGGTGAATCAACTCAGCAATTAAAAAAAAACCTCAACAAATCTTTCTTTCTCTTGGTGAGATGCTGAAACAGATTTTTATCCTGCAGATTAACATAAAAAGTGACTGCTTGTATCTAGGGAAAAGCAAAGAATGAAGTTATTTCCCAAGTACAACACATCCAGTACTGCAAACCACTGTTCAGTGCAGAAAATATTGTTGTCTTGGTTCATAATGAAATGTGAGCCTCATTTATGCTAAGATTGCAAGCAGATTTGACACAATAGCTTTTAATATCGCCTTTTTTGGTGGATGATGGTAGGGGACAGAGAATAGCTGTGTACTTGCGTGAAACAGTAAATCAGTTGGATGTCATCATTATCTATCTGCTTTGCTAATAATAAAAAGAATGAATCACTACTGTCATGATATTCATTTTTATATTTGAGTAACCACTGTAGCAGATAACAGTAAAGATGTGTGCAAGTTTAAATCCTGGCAGCACGCCTAGATTAGAGCTTCGGAGCTGACATTTGTGGATTTTGCATGATTCATGTTACTTTCCCGCGTTTGTGATTACCTTTCCTGTCAGGGGCTGCACATCACTCATGCACCGAGCAGCAGACTTCCAGTTTCTTCTGCATGGGAAAGAAAATTCCCAACTGTTGCACCAAACCCTCCTCAAATTGAGCCCCCATTCCCTGTATAGCAGTGGAGCTGAAAAACAGGTCACCAGCAGGACCAACAGGAGCCTGTAAACAGCTTTTACAGGGACGTTACTGGGTCATTTTGGGCCACAGATGGGGGAGGTGTGGGAAGAAACCCCAGTCTTGCTTTTATCTAACACAGCTAAAAATAGACCTGTGATGATTTATGAACTTTCAAATGCAGCAGAGTATTTTTAAGCAATGGCATCTTCTCCTGCATCACCTGCACCCATGCCCCCATGGACATCAGCCACGGGCAGCCAATGCCTCCATCATGCTTCACCCAAGTAAAATGCAGAAAGACCATGAAAGAAAATAAAAAGGCAATGATCTTACTATCCTGTGGTTAATATCCCTCTGTCAGCTCTGCCTTGGCTTTACCTATGACTTTTATTTTCTAAAGAAGCTAACTACAGAGAACTGCCAAACAAAGCCAACTCCCCAAACCGAGGGGAAAAATTTACTTTGCACAAGAATATCTACAAAATTATTCTGAAGTTTTGCATCTGGAGTAGAAATTGTACAGGAGCTGAACTACCACACCTGTTTCCTCAGCTGTCCCTGATGAGGTAACACAGGAGTGTACTTTAAAATCAAAGAAATGTCAATCCCAATAAAAATAAAGACCTGGATATCAACAAGAAACACTTTCACACATAAGGAGGGGCAAGTCCGGGAACCAAGGGGGGCTCTCGCACCAATTGCTTGCTGTCTTGCAGTGCTGCTATTTTCCCCTCTAGAATAAATGCTCCTCAACTGGTTAAAAACCAGCACTCGGGAAACAAGCCATGGAGGGATTAACACTGGAAATACAACTATGGCAAACCCAAGGAAGGCTGGCTGTGGTCTCAGAGACCACCCATTCACAAGAGCTTGTGCCACACCACTGATGAAGGTTTCCCCACAGCCCAGAGAAGAGGACACGCCACCACTCACCGCCTCCCACCCCCCCAGAGCACACTGGCAGCATTCTTGCTCATCAAGCATCCACGGTGGCCTCAGGCAAGGGGCTAAGGAGCTCCAGGCATCTCTGTTGATGCAGGTAAGTTAGGGTTTGAAGGCAGTATCATTTCATCATGTTTACTGTTTACAGGCTAAGGGAGAAGTGAGGCTGCTCGAAAAGGTAAGCTTTCCTTCTGCTGTCATTCACAGTCAAAACACCTATTTTGTCATCACATACAACAGCACAAGCTTAAAATTCTGGGAGCACTAGACAGGCTAGAAGAGAGCTCAACTCCACTGCAGCAGAAAACGGCGAGAAAACTGCCAAGTCGCCAGTTTTGCCAGGATCATTCAACCCCAACTATATGCGGGCACATCCTGCTTGACTCCAGCCCTCACCACTCAAGCACTGCCTCCAGGTTAGCTAACGCATGGGACAGGAGACCCTCCAAATAAATGGTATTTACAAATACATACACACAGAAAAAGGTTTTGGTGTGTTTTTCTGCAAAGGGTTAGTTCACTTGATGGGTACTGATGAAACACCTCCCGAAATCTACCAAAATCTTGTCAGATGTATTTAGCTCTGCCCAGAGTTCAGCATAGGAGGGAGAGGCTGCTGCGCGCCAGTGAAAGCCGTTGTCTAAAGCAGGCTGCTTTGGGGAAATTAGCAGTGTACACACCCCTAAATGAGGCTGTACAGCAAGTAAAAGAGGGATTAGCCATGTAAAGTAAGTCCTTTTGGTATTAGATTAAAGAGGGGAGGTGACTTTGAAGGATTATTCAAGAGCCATTTAAGCAGTTTTCAGGGACTTACAAACGCAGGGTAAAAATGCAAGCTCCTCAGGTCCAGAAAAGAAGAAAATTAAGTGTCCTGGCCAGGAAAGCTGCAGAAAAGGCTTCTTCAGGGTCCCCTCGCCCTGCTCCCCACGCTGGGCACTGGCCATCGTGCCCCATGACAGCAGCGTGGGAAGCCCGGGCTGGAGCATCACATGCACACCTGGGCTGTAGTTGTCGGCACAGAGCAAGAGAAATTAAGGAAGGGGCTCCAACAGCCGCGATGCCGC
>NW_010159059.1:6539-7018 GCF_000695765.1 Mesitornis unicolor
AGGATGTGCGAGCACAAACACAAAAACTGACTTCTCTCCATCGCCCAATGTTCCCTTTCTTCTCTGCACCTCAGGGTGCCTAATCAACATGCTGGCTCTTAATCCTTTGCCCACATTAATCCAGCGAGGGAAAATGAATACGCTGCTGCAAGACACCAGACTGTTTCATTAAACCCTCCTTGCAAAAAACCGCTTTTGCTTAACCTAAAAGGTGCCGGGTAATTAGTATGTAAGATACAAACTATTTCCACTTGTTATGCAAGCAGCATCGTTTAATTTGTAGTTTAGAGAGCAAGTCATTCCTGTCTGGGATAAATAAAACAACATGCTGCATTATGTTGCTCGCGACACGGAAGCAACATCAGCCTGGGGAAAGCAAAAGAAGCTGAAACTCGAGCAAGGAACCCTGGCTGGGATCAAGCAAAAAGTTATGCATGCATTTCTGCCGGCTGGGAAGGGAACATCCCCCGGCAGCAGCC
>NW_010159060.1:0-5615 GCF_000695765.1 Mesitornis unicolor
TTAGTGGCCAGCCCAGCCCTAAAACATGACATTTCCCCAGACACAGTACTCTATACTTGGCCTTGTTGAAACTCATCGCGTTTCTCCATGCCTGGTTCTCCAGCCTGTCCAGGTCACGCTGAGTGGCAGCACAGCCTCCTGGTGTGTCCCTTCCTGAACTACAAGTGAAGCAGAACTCTGTGTGTTCTGCCCCTCTACAAAATCCTGAGGACATTACTCTGGTGTTGATTTCTGAAGCCATGCAATATGAAGGTGCAGTCGAGTATGTGAAGCAGCAGCATCAGTGTACTTCCTCACCCTTACTCAAGTCAGAGAATACATACGGCAAGATAATACTTGAGTTGCAAATAACTTCTTTTTATTACAGTACTATGTCAAATGTCAGAAATACTGCAAGGTTTTAAGTTGTTTTCAGAAGGAGTCAGAACTTTTAGAGCATATATTTGAGTAAAGCAGTGAAGATGATTCAGGGATGTCAAAAATAAACAACTGAATTTGAGTTTATCAGGTTTTTTATTTCTTACTCATGCTTACTTGCTTACATTTATTAAGACTGTGATAGCTTCTCCCTGAAGGAAGACTCTAAATGTCCAAAACCTCATACTTCTCTGTCTGAGTAAGTCCCATTCTGCTCTTTCCAAGTATGGCTGTCTTAAAGGATTGGCATGCCTTCCTCATTTGTTGCAGTTCATCCATTGCAGTTTGCAGATCATTCAACATACCATCTTCCCTGGAGGAAGGCTGATAATGCGAATTCACGTGGGATAGAGAATTTTCCCATCATTAGAACACATATTTTTATTAAGGGATAAACAGATCATGGATTTATGCCCAAGTCCTGAAGTCTTAAAAGAATTGCCTATGGGAACGCACGTTAGGATGTAGTTAGCCAAAACCCAGTCTGGCCATCAAGATCTTTATTTATTTATTTATTTATTTATTTATACATTTATTTCAATTCTCAGGACAAGCTCAATTAAAGTCAAGTAATTAAAACCACAAAAAGTAGCAGTAATGGGTGTGAGATTATGATACCGTGCTTTCTTTTAAAGCTATTTTTACCTTGGGGCTTAGCATTTCTGATGGTTTCCATGTTTACAAATATCTTTTAATTTTAAACCCTGGAGCATATTGGCAGTAGAAATGTGAAGAGCTGTTAGTTTGAAGCATGAAGCAGTGACTACACTAGGGAATACAGCAAGAAATGTTAGCTTTGCGCATATGGTGGTTTCAATTATTTATATAAATTCATCATATATATTTGGTGATCCTGAAGACACTGCTGTAGATTTCATTTCCAAAGCAACAGAGTACTTCTGCTCACAATCTTCATTTTAATTTCCTAAATAGAAATTATGGCTACAGAGGAACAAACAAGACAAAATCTAAAAATGTACTTCCAATTCTCAGAGCAATACCTAATTTCTACTTGCCTGTACGTAGTATGAAATTCATAGTTTTACCTTATTCCACAGGGGACATCAGAGCACCGAGAGGAATTCACAGTAGGTAGCAATTCAGCCTCCTCATGTGTCCTGCCATCTGAGCTGGCCTTTATGAAAACACATTGAAAGGAATGAATGTGCACTGAAATGCTGGTGAGAAGTCGAGATACCCCACTCCAAGCTAAAAGAATGAAACTTCCCAGTACATAGAATGTATACCTTGGCTTGGGTTTTTTCTAATCTATCCCCTTTCTAGAAAAAAATGGCAGAAAGATCACCCCTACCAACCACGTGGGGGGAGACTGCTGAGAAAGCCACTGAAATCTGTGAGACTGTTGGTTCAAAGCATCTAAATATTCTTTTTCTGTTATTAGCTTCACCTCCTGTGGAGCAAAGATGGTTTTGAATGGCCTTGTTTTTGTTGGAATTGAAGAGGAAAGTAGAGTATTTTCATCTTCCTTCTTCAAAACACATGAAGTTATGGAAATTTTCAGCAACAGCTGTTAAGTTCTCAAGTCATCAGCATAATGCAGAACTGAGAACAGAGTCCAACCTGCTAAACGAAGCCTTGCCTTTGGACACTCAGGAGTCTCAGTACCTAAATACTATTTTTTGAAGAAACTTGTTGCCTCTGCAATATGAGGCATTTTTTCTACCACAGCCTTTGATGGTGAAATCTTGCCACAGAATGCATCACACAGCCTAGGAAATCACTTGAACTGTGAAACGAGATCAATGCTTGAATCCTGTCTATTATGGAAGCATGAATTGATGAGTGATGGGTGAACTTTTCAATGTTCTAAGCCTCGGAGTAGATAAACATAAAATTTGAAAGAGAGAAATTCTGGCTGGAGTAATTTGAATTTTCTGTAGCCCGTCTAAACAAACCAGTCTCTTGGAGCCAAACTCAGACTTTGTGTTTGTGGAACTAATCCCAGTGTGTTCATTTGGCTGCTGTTCCTCTATACCAGAACTGAGTTTAACCCCACCACGTTGCAAAGTTGGTGCATTGCTCCTTTACAAGAAGGCCTCAAAGAAAATGGAACAAAAAAACCCGTCGTATTTTGCTCCTTACTTCTGATTCTTCACTGAGGGCAGGAACAAAGTTTACAGAAAAGAACAATGAACTTGGTGTGTGGGGATTTTTTAAATGTGGAAAATTTGGGAAAAAATAACTTACTGTTTTAAGATCCATGCCCTCACTTTCTTAGACCATTTGCCATGATCTGGTTGGTTTGTCTGAGTATAGTCTCTGCATGGAGAAATGCAATGTCTTCATGTAAAATTTCAGAACAATCTCCATTATTGGGTAGGAAAAACAAAAGGAAGTTGCCATCCTAGAGAAGTTACAGGAATTCCCACCTGAGGCTGGGTCCAATTCTCTTCCAGTGGTAGAAGAGTAGTTAATATGGCAGCAAGGGAAATTAGAGCAACCCTGCTATAACCCTGCAATTTTAGCCATCAAACCACCCAGAGTAGCCCAACACCTTCTGGAAGGCACTAGAGCTAGCAAATGCTCCTCTTTTCCCTTTCAAAACTGTCGTCATGGACTGATGATGTACATTCTGCTCATCAAATGGATGAATAAAGCATGTGTCAAAAGATCATTATGGATGGTGAGAGGAAAAAAAAAAGCCATAACAAGTTGTATTCAGTATCAATTCCTCATTTAATGACCAGCTATAACTGCAGGTTTTGTATGTGGCTTTGGCAGGGCTGAACTGGAGTTTATCATCTGAACATTTCACACAGATGTGCTCACACCTTTCAGTAAACCCTTATAGCTTATGTCCATTTCTAGTTCATTATCACAGTGTAATTAAAAAGCCTTTATGCATGTGTGTGAATGTATAGGAGACACGAGAGACAAGTATTTCTCTCATATGTCCTGGAGTGAAAAGTGAAATTTTTGAGAAGAGAGTAATGTAGTGGAAAATGTCAGTGAGCTTTGGTGTTATGGCTGCTGGAGCATGGCTCTATGTGCAGCGGAAGAGTTTTTCTTCCAATAATTGAATGCAAGCATGTTTGTTATGATTTCTTCTGAATAGGCAGGGAAAGGAAAGCAGAAACCAAGAAAAGAAGTTCTGAAAAAAACCTATTAACTTAAAGTATCCCCTCAATAATTGAGGTCACGACAATTTGGTCACCCAGTTATTCTGCTAGGCTTGCATTCACCATCTGACACATGATAAGGAATACTAAATCCCCCTGGACTCTTTCAAGCAGTTCCTGTCCTTCTGGAGCTGAGGGCCCAGCACTGGACACAAGATTGCAGCTGTGGTGTGAGCAGGGCAGAGCAGAGGGGCAGGAGAACCTCTCTGCCCTACACCCACCCCTTCTCATCCAGCCCAGGATGGCGTTGGCCTTCTTGGCTCAAGGGCACATTGCTGGCTCATGGGCATTGCTGCCACCAACACCCCAGGTCCTTTCCAGCCACTCGTCCCCTGCAGCGTCCATGGGGTTATTGCGACCCAAGGGCAGGACCCGGCACTTGGCCTGGCCGTGTTCCTGTGTGACTGCTCTGGTGATCCTGCTCTGGCAGGGGTTGCACTGGGGGAGCTTTCCAGGTCCCTTCCAGCTCCTCATATTCTGTGATTCTGTGATTCAGTGATTAAAAAAGGACAGAAGTACTTTCTGGACTATCTTACCAGTTCTTAATTCTATGTCAGTGCCCTCATCCTAAATTAAAAGTACTCAAAGTATTCCCAGAATGTACCCGTCTCAGTTGTGTGTAGTAGCAGGTTTTGGCTCCCCTCACTCTTGTTTCCATGAGTGCTTTCACATGCTTTTGAGGGCACACAGCCTCGGTTTTATGACCACCTTTACCTCAGTGTAATTGTTTCAATGTGCTCACTATAGCTTTCATACTTCAAGCCATAAAGTTTAAAGACTTGAGAGAATTCACCTGAATGGAAAGAGCTGGTGATGGTTGAAAACGACGTACACTACTGTTAATTTAAATAAATACAAATCAACCTGCAGAAGTGTTGTCCAGATGGTTTGTTTCTTTAGCAGAAATAATGGGGTGGGTCGCAAATCCAGAGTTCATTAAGATTTGAAAAAAACCCATTCGCTAAAGAGAAAACGCAAAAGCTGCCAACAAAAGCTTTTGCTCAGCCACAAGAATACTGCTTTCAAACTTCTGCATTTTTAATGCGTTTGGGGGAAAGGGAGAGGGAGAGGAAGCGAATTAATACAGACGTTTTCAGAGTGAAATGTTTCAACATTTTTAATGGGCTCCAAAATTCGGGCTCTGCAGCTTCCGTGTCTGCTGCAGAAGCAATGCGGTTATGTCATGTAAGTTCAGACAGAGAGGGGTTTTCATTGCCAAAGGAAAAGGTCTGACCACACAAACTTCAGGAACATTTTACCTGCCTAAAATCTCCATCCAGTGCCAAATACTCAGATCTCCTTTTTAATACTTTTTCTCCCTTCCCTTATCATCAATTTTTAATATCCAAGGATAACTCTTATGGTGTATCTTATATATCCTCTAACATGGAGATCGCCCAGAGTCTTGTATTTCTCAAATGCAATTTTTAATACCAGCACACCTTTTTAATTGTACCTCATAAGGATATATAATTTTTTTTTTCACTGGATGTGTCTTATCATAAACTTGTGTTCAGTTTGTTTTAAGTTCACACTATGATCTGTTCTAGTACTACTGTTTCCCAGGTTCTTATAACGTTAGCTGTTATCTTCTATTCAGATCATCATGCGCCAGATTTTGTACTGAGCTGAGATTTTCCCAAGGCTTAAGTCTCATTTTCTAATGCTTTAGCCAATGAATCTCATCTGTTCTCATTTACTTGATGTATTGCTGCTCTTTCACTGGTATTCACGAATTCTTCCAAGTTATTATCAACTGTAAATGTAACTGTTAACTTTTAATTTCTCAAAACTGTTTTCTGTATGCTAAGTAAGGCCGACATTATTACTGACTGCTGCGAACTGAAAACATTTAAAACTTGCAGGCAACTGAATTGTTTACAGATCTGGTCTGGTTCCTTGTACTGTTCTGAAAGCAATGATTGAAAAGACTGACATACATAATATATATTTATAGTTTCCTAAAATATTCCATCATTACACACACACACACACATATATATATATGTGTGTATGTGTGGATCAAAGGATCACAGAATCCCAGAATGTGAGGAGCTG